>NC_056747.1:776899281-776911781 GCF_019279795.1 Protopterus annectens
GTGGTAGAGAAGTAAGCTGAGCAAGGGAAAAAGAAACTGCTGAACCAGTATTTACATTTCCTTGTTAGCTCCAAGCCCCTAAATCATGAGAAACATTAACACTCTTAGACAGGGGACCAGAAGAGGTCACAAAAATAGCTGGAGTAGAAACATTCTGGATAGGAAAATTCTCAGGGACAGAAGTACAGGTTTCAGCATTGCCATTATTCGTGATGTTAGAGGTTGGATTCGCATCCAGTGTACTAGTGTTTGTCTTAGGCACTTCCTGGTTATCATTCAAAGTGACAACCACACTCAGCCACACAAAAATGTTCCCTTTAATAAAATCAATATAATCAGGCTCTTAACTTTGTTGTCGGACCCTATTCTCATAGGCAAGTATATCACCACAAAGTTAATCTACATCTGCTAACTACAAATAGACAGCACTAATCAGTGTGCATACTTTATTAACTGATTTCAGTTATAACAATTGAATTGGAAACCCATGGATGGTAGGGTGCCATAGTTTGTATGGACCACAGGTGCAGTAATGTTCAACAAAAACACACAGTGATTATTGTCTACAGACTTAATACATGGTAGAAAAATAAGCCATGTAGAATGTAAAGCCTACACAAAACTGAATATTATGAAACAAAGTACAAAACCTGTATTATGTAAATGTGTGTGTAATGCTAGATATTGGGAGTACAGTTCTTTGTTATTCTGAAGTTTAATGAACAAAAAGCTGCTGTTCTATTATGCTTTAAGTGAATTAGATTTGTGTTTAAAAAGAGTACCTAATTTTGCCTTTATTTGTGGCTTTATCTCAATGTCTTGTCCACAGAAGTTGAGAAATGTGGGTAGTACTAGTTCAGATTTTTGTAGTTGGTTTGTCTTTTTCTTTTTTTGAAGTTGTGCATATGTGGAGTTGGTATACATTCATATACAAACATTTTGCAGCCCTTTTTTGGTCCTCTACCTCCCTGACTATTTCAGCATGCCGTTGGCTCATTTGTCCATGCATGATGCTCAGTGACAGTACTCTGCATCATCCTGTGTGTGCGTGCTGTGCATACTGTGCATAGGAGGGTAGGCTTCTTCTGTATTTAGAAAGGATTTGCCCTCATCTTTTCATAACCCTCGAATGGGGATTTATTTATGTATTATTTATTACTATTTTATGACCAGGTAGGTGAACTGATCAGCTGGCTCTTTTCAGTCATGATATGGACTCACAGAGCAGTGCACATTAATTAAAACAGTTAAAACAATACAAATTGTTTGCGCAGTGTATACAACAGTTGTCATTAGTACAGTGAAACATAATATACAGCATTATGCAGAGATAAGAAACAAAGTGTATGCTGTATTTATAAATCAGAGAGGTATGAGACATAGTATCAATAGAGGTATATGCTAACCTAGTTGTTAACCATTTCTCTAATTACAAGAGGATTCAAAGAGGAGGTGCCTTTTTAAGCACTTTCTTGAAATTTATGATGGATTCCTGGATGTTCTTCGTCTTCCATTGCTGCAGTCCTGACTATTGGGTATAGTCCGCGTCCAGTCGGCCCGAATACCAGAGTATAAGGCTGACGTCGGTCAGGGCGCATTAGACTGACGTCAGTACGTCAGGGTACTAATGCGCATGACCGACGCCATATCCTCAGTCTTTTTTGCCGCATGGTCCGATGCAGAAGCAGTTTTGCGAGTGCAGGTTGGCGTTCTGAAATATTTCCGAAACCGGAGTTTCAGACCGAAACAGAGTTGGCTAAGTACCCCGTTGGGGAACATTTTGGTTTTTTCTTGCCTCAGTATTTTACCGGATGTCAGAAAAAGTGAATAACTATATTTCTTGTGGGAAACAGATACCTCATAGGGATTATCATACCTTGTGTATACCTTGTTTAGGGCCTGAGCACGACGTTGTTGGTTGCCGCTCTTGTGCTAGGTTTAACAAACGCACTATTAAGAGGAGGTTAGACTGTGCCAGGTTAGTGTTTGGGAAGCGTTGCAATTATAAAATGCCGTCGGATGCTCCGACGCCCGCTTCCTCCAAGAAGCGCAAGGATAAGACAGTGAAGCCTAGGGTTGATGAACCGGCAGTCCCGGACGTCGGTTCTTTAGAAGGCTCAGTGGAGCCGGAGGTTTTGCCAGGAGGTTCCATGGAGTCCCAGGCTGAAACTATACTATTGCAGGATGTGCCCTCTCAGGAGGTAGGCCAGGCTGAGGGGGCTTCTCAGGTGACTGTTCTTCCCTCTCTTCCCAAGGTAGTTAGAGCCTCTCCTTCTGTTGCCAAAACTTCTTTAAGAGGTAGGCCTAGTTCAGCTTCAGTGGGGGCTTCTCCTAGCATTTCGGGTTCTGTACCTAAGAAACATATGCTTAAAATGGCAGAGGATTTGATTACTATGATTAGAGGTTCCATGCCCCCGCCTGATAAGAGGCCTAGGGTGGAACCGGAGTTTGATAGTTTTGAACAGTGTTCAGAGGCTTCAGAATCTTCTGTGGAAGACATGCAGGAGTATCCTACTTATTCTGATTCTGATGTGGATGATTCCACTCCTACAGCTTCTCCGCCTGAGGATTTCTCATTTTCAGAGACTCTGCATTCCATGAGGGAGCACTTTAAATGGGAAGGCCAGGATTACTCTGATTCCAGGAAAAGGCTTAGGGAATTCTTGTTTTACCCCAGCATAGGCCTTTAGCTATTCCTCCTGTGTTGAATGTGGTGGAAGATGTTTTGCAGAGGCTTCCCTGAACCCTGACTCTTTGCCTCCTGCTCCTGTTAAGCCTGATAGGTATTATAGGGTGCCCGAAGCTCATAAATATTTGTTTAAGAGTCCTAGGGCGGACCCAGAAACAATTTCTCAAGGGCCTAAAGGTGTTAAGGCTTCTGTGGTTAAAAATCCTGTTCCCACTGATAAAGAGGCAAGGGCTTTGGATAGGTGGGGAAAGAAAGTGTATACTTCTTCCACTCTAGCCATGAGAGCATTGAATTGTCAGTTTCACATGCTAAAATATCAGAATTATCTCCTTTCAGAATTGAAATCTAAGGTGGATGCTTTGGCGGAAGGTATTGAGTGTAAAGAGTTGCTGGATTTGGTTCATGTGTCTGAACAAGTGGGTAAGCATTCTTTGCAATGTGGTTTTGATGCTGTACAGGCCTCCTCGAGGGTGGCTGCTACCAGTTCTGTTCTTCGCAGGCATGCCTGGTTGAAGGATCAGAATTTAGCTGAGCATGTTAAGACAAGGATTTTGGATGCTCCTTTACAGTCTGATGTGTTGTTTGGATCGCCTGTGGAAGCAGTTTTAAAGAAGATGGAGGACAAAGCTAAGTCTATGCAAACTGTTAAAGATTTTTTGCAGGTGCAGCCACCAAAGTTTAGTAGAAATTGGCCTGCTAAGGGGTGGACATATCCTGCTTATGATTCCCAGTCTAGGGGTAGGTCTAGACGTGGTAGGGGCAGGGCTCAAGGTTCTTTTAGGCCTAGACAAGGGAGTTCACCTGCTCAGACTTCTGGTGAGGGCAGGGGTCAGTCCTTTCGTAAACAGACCCAATGACCTGTCTTTTCAGCTGCCAGCAGATTCCCGTCTGGCAGCTCCTTTGGGAGGAAGACTGTCTCTTTTCAAAGAAAATTGGGATTTAATTACTCAAGACAAATGGGTGCTGGATATCATTCACCACGGTTACAGATTTTATTTCCATACAATGCCCCCTTTCAAAGGCATGCCAGACGTTCCTCCTCCACAAAGAAAAGAGGCTCACAAGCAAGTTTCTCAGTTACTTCAGATAGGGGCCATTCAGCCAGTCCCTGTATCAGAAAGGGGCCTAGGATTTTATTCTCGCCTGTTCCTTGTACCAAAGAAGGGGAACACGTGGAGACCAATTTTGGATTTATCTCTCCTCAACACGTTTTGGACATTCCCAAGTTCAAGATGTTGACGTTACAACAGCTTTTACCTCTGCTGGGCAAAGATCACTGGATGGTAACTTTAGATCTCAAGGAAGCTTACCTTCATGTGCCTATAAGGCTAAGTTGCAGGAAGTATCTGCGGTTTCGAGCTGGAAATTCTCATTATCAGTTCTCTGCATTGCCCTTTGGCTTATCTACTGCGCCCAGAGTATTCACAAAGGTTCTGGCTCCAGTGATAGCTTACTTCAGGCTTCAAGGAATTCAAATCTATCCTTACTTGGACGACTGCCTGATTCTGGCTCAAGAAAAGGAAGACCTTCTACAGCATCTGGAATATGTTATAGCAGTGCTAAGATGCCTAGGGTATTCTGTGAACGAAATAAAGTCCAGTCTAGTACCCTCTCAGGACATGTGCTTTCTGGGTGTGAGACTGAATACAGCAGCCCAGATGGCCTTTTAACCCCGGACAAACAAAAGAGTCTGTCACTTTACTTCCATCAACTATCTCATCAGTCCGTGCTGACTGCAAGGACAGTCCTTCAAGCATTAGGGTTCATGGCATCTTGTATTCTGGTGCTTCCCAATGCCAAACTGCATATGAGGAAGCTACAGTGGTATCTCAAAATGTATGGACACAGCACTGCCAGGATTTGGACACTGTCATTCAAATAATACCTTGCCTTGAAAAGAATTCTTGTGGTGGGCTCAGGAATGTCACCTAAACAAGGGACTCTCTGTGACCCGGCCAGAGGCAAGTCAGATCTTAACGACAGATGCCTCGGACCTTGCTTGGGGAGCTCATCTAAATGGAAAGTGGATACAAGACAAGTGGCCTGCCAGACTACAGCATCTACATATCAACATGAAGGAGATGTTAGCAGTCCAGTTTGCATTAATGGCTTTCAAGGAGTTACTTCTTCCAGGGCAGGTGTTGATTCTAACAGACAACACAACTGTCATGTGGTACATCAACAAGCAACGGGGAACACATTCTTATCCTCTATGCAGGCAAGCAATGATTTTATGGGAGACTGCGCTAAGCTTGCAACTAACTCTTCAGGCAAGGTTTCTGCCAGGAGCACAGAACTCCTTAGCAGATGTGTTAAGCAGACAAATCATGGATCCCCACGAGTGGAAACTGGATCTTCATGTATTTCAGAAACTGACAGTGTCATGGGGGACTCCAGACATAGATCTGTTCGCTTCTCCACTAAACCACCAGCTGCCAAAGTATTGCACAAAGGGGTTTCATCACACAGCTTGGAAAGTGGATGCTCTGTCTTTCAGTTGGAAAAACCTTCATGTGTATGCCTTTCCACCTCTGCCTCTTCTTCCAAAGGTGCTATTAAAGGTCAGACAAGACAGGCCAAGGATGATTTTGATAGCTCCAGATTGGCCTCGGCAACACTGGTACCCACTACTACGGAGTCTGGTACAGAAGCCTCCATGGCCTTTACCTCTGATTCCTCATCTGTTATCTCAGAAGGACGGTCATCTGCTCAATGTCAAGCTTCATTCTCTTCATCTAACAGCCTGGCATATTCTGTGTTGAAACACAACAGGTCTCAACTTCCTCAACAAGTTTTAAATGTGATTATGGAAGCTAGAAGACCTAGTACAAGGAGAGTGTACAGAAAAATGGAAGAGATTTTTATTTTGGAGTACAGCAAAGAATTTGGAGATTTCTGAGCCTAATTTGAGTGTGGCTCTTCAATATCTTACTGAGTTATTGGACAAAGGTTTGTCCTTCTCTTCCATTAAGATTCATGCTGCAGCAATTTCAGCTCACTATGATTGTGACCCACCTTTGTTTTCGCATCCTTTGTTCAAGCAGTTTCTTAGAGGGGCAAAGAATATAAGACCCCCACGTGAGCTCCTACTCCTGCTTGGGATCTCAATTTTGTGTTGGAAAAACTTACTCTACAACCTTTTGAGCCTGCAGCTACTGCTGAATTGAAATATTTGTCATGGAAGACTGCTTTTCTGTTGGCTATTACTTCTGCAAGAAGGGTGTCTGAGTTGCAGGCCCTTATGGCAGTAGAGCCCTTTTGATTTTCCATAAGGATAGGGTATCATTACGCACTAATCCTTCCTTTATGCCTAAGGTGGTTTCTAGTGTGGCTTTAAACCAAACTATTCATTTGCCTACGTTTTATGCAGATCCTCAAAATAAAGGGGAAAAGATTTTGCACACTTTAGATGTACACAGGCAATTGCGTTATTATTTAAGCAGAACTAAGGATTTTAGGCAGTCCCAGCAGTTGTTTGTTTCTTTTGCTTTGAGTTCACAGGGCAAGCCTGTGTCAAAACAAACTATTTCTAGGTGGATTGGCTTTTGCATTGCATTTTGTTATTCCCATCATGGCAAGGAGATTCCAGCTGGGATTAGGCCTCATTCCACTAGGGCTACTGCCACTTCAACTGCATTTCTAAGGGGGGTGGCAACTAAGGATATTTTGGAAGCAGCTACTTGGAGTTCAGTGCATACTTTCTCTAAGCATTATCACCTTCCTATCTACTCTAAGTCTAGGGCTGGTTTTGCCACAGCTGTTTTGCAAGGCATGTTGTCAGCTCCTACTTCTTTATGATTTGCCAGCCTCCCTTACCTCTGCTTTGGGATTCTACCCAATAGTCAGGACTGCAGCAATGGAAGACGAAGAACATAGTACAGTTTTGTACCTACCATAAATGTAGATGTTCGAGGATTCCATTGCTGCAGTCCAATTTACCCTCCCTCCTTCCCCTCTGTATTTAGGGGTGGTTGTGTAGGTGAGTTTACATGCTTATGTTTTTGTATATATTGTTGTATATATTGTACATGTTTTTGGTGCAGGTTTTTTGGGACTTGTCTTTTTAAGGTCTTCTGACATCTGGGGCAAGAAAAGACTGAGGATATGACGTCGGTCATGCGCATTAGTACCCTGACGTACTGACGTCAGTCTAATGCGCCCTGACCGACGTCAGCCTTATACTCTGGTATTCGGGCCGACTGGACGCGGACTATACCCAATAGTCAGGACTGCAGCAATGGAATCCTCGAACATCTACATTTATGGTAGGTACAAAACTGTACTTTTTGGACTCTGCAGGTAAATGGATCCAAATTGCAGGTCCCATGTAGAGAAAGCTTTTTCACCCAGTACGGTTTTGGTGAAAAAGTTGTCTTGTTTGCTTCTGAGTTCATAAGTGGTATTAAGAAGATGGAGTTTTCCTTTTTAGATGTGGGCTGTAGTTCTGTTTTAAGACCTTGACAATTAGCGAGTTTAATGGAAAGGTAACCAAAAAAAAAGAAACTACAAAGAAAACGATACTAAAAACAAATAAATGGAACCAACCAGCATACTTCGCCACATGTTTAATAAAATAAATTAAAAGGTTTTAAAACAGAGATTGAGTGCTTTCGTCTTTACACATCAAAGACTTCATTACAGTAATTTATCTGCCATAACTGGGTACTGTAAATACTAAAAGATCATACAGTCAAAGCTAAGACATTTACATAATCAGTGTGATGTCATTCAGCTAAATAGTGAACCAAGTTAAAAACAAGTTAGCATATAAAAGTCGTCATGGTTTAAAAACTTGACATGTAAATACAACCATAAACCTCAGTAAAAAATGTGCAAATGAATATATTATGAATTAAATATTGAACATTAACTCATAATAAAGCAGCTTTTTTCTTAAGAACGCTTAAAAATGAAACTGTGTCAATAATACCAGGAGCAACTGAGGCATTAAGCCTCAGTTGGCAGGTAAGCTCTTTAAATTCAAGAAGGTTTTCAAAGTCTCCACTTAAATTCGTAACTAACACCCTGTCGATAATAAAAAATAAAAGAACAATCCATAGTATGTCTGAACAAAGCATTGGTAGTTTTCTTTTTCCTGATATCACAAACATGCTCTCGAATTCTTTCTTTAAATTTTCCAGCTGTTAGAAGGATGAGAAATGTTTTTTTGATTTGTCCACTCCTATTTTTACCATCCCATATATCAAAGACGTCTTCCAATGTACTAGTATAGTTAGGTTGAATTGGGACACAGTATTCCCTATTAACATTAAAAAGTGTTTAAGAGCTGCTCCGATGATTATTTTTTCCTAAAGGAAAAAATATTAAGACCCTTTTGGAATTGCCTTCTAGTGCAAAGAAATTGATGGTGGGTCATGGTGTAATGTGGAAGTGTGGGACCTGCAAGATGTGTAGGCCAGGACCTGCCATTTTTTCATCTGTTAGCAAGCACACTGCTGTACATGCACCATGAAGGCTGCCATGTGGACCTGGCTTGCTAGAGACACATGCACATCTGTGACCCTTCTGTGCAAGCCACATGCCTTTCTCTAATACATGCATGCACTGCAATAGGCTGGACTCCATCCCTCCTCCAGGATGGGCAAACTGGTGTTGGCCACTCACTTTACCCTCTCTTGTCAGCTCCTTCAACACCCAGGGCATGTTTATCACACTCAGGACTTTATCCCTGTGAGCCACAGAGGTAGCTCTTAGGCACCTTTAATAACAGGATATTCACAAAGTTCAGATTATGAGGCTCTTTTGTGTATTGTTTGTATACTGGCACTAATTTGCTAGAATGTAAGCTCGAATATGTATTATTCATATTATCATAAATGTCAAGTCCTAGATGGTGTCAGAAAATGAAGAGTGGAGTGGATAATCAGATCAAGGATTGGAAAAGGACCAGTTTGGTAGCTGCTTAAGGATAAATGACAGTCCTACTTCCTTTTCTTCCTTAGCAGGGGGTGACTTTTTGATCAGAGATTTTATTATGCAGGAGATACCCATAAGGTAGAGCTCAGACTTGACACTGTTCGGCATAATAAAAACCTGTTTTTTAATGCTAATTAAGTATACGCATAATACAAGAAAGAAAGAAAGTAATAATCATTGTGAAACATTGGGACTGGATATGCTGCCATGGGTGTAATTCCTTGAATTCCATGTCAAGAAAATGAAATGTCAGTGTTTCAGTCACCGCAACTCAATAGCCTTTGTCACAGTACATCCCCACAAAAGGGGAAAAAAAAGCAACATTGCTTGGATTAAAAAAAGTTATTACACAAAAAGAAAAGAACGCCAGCAATTTTGTGCAGTATAACTGTCCACCTGAGTGCAGAATAAGGCACTTTGCACATTTTATACTAGCTACATCTGCCTTTAGTGGCAAAGAACAGACAATGTAGGCCAGATGTTTTTTAGATTTGCTGAACTCCACTGTATTCTTGCATATCCTTAGCTTTGAAGGAGTTAAATGAGGCAGAGAATGTTTTCACTCAGCTACTCTTTTACATTCTCATACTTCCCAGGATCCCTTGGGAGTTTAGCAGATGGCTACTTGCTACAAAAAACTGGCCTGGATTTTAAGGTGGTGGTGGTTTGTGTATGTTTGCATCTTTGTATGCTCACGTGCACACACACAAACACACACACACACATATATATATATATATATATATATATATATATATATATATATATGTGTGTGTGTGTGTGTGTGTGTGTGTATTGAGTGTTGGTAGAATGGGACAGCAGCAACAATTAGGCTCAAGCAGATTAAACATGGGCCTGATGATAACAAGGAAAGTACATCCAGCATGAGATCTGAACAAATATGTGTGTGGGTATACGTGT
Source organism: Protopterus annectens (assembly GCF_019279795.1). Taxonomy (NCBI): domain Eukaryota; kingdom Metazoa; phylum Chordata; order Ceratodontiformes; family Protopteridae; genus Protopterus; species Protopterus annectens. The sequence continues at coordinate 776,908,829 of NC_056747.1, forward strand.
GTTTGTTGGTATGGAGATATATAGTAGTTATATAGCGTCAGTGATTAAGTTAGTTTTCTTAACCTGTCTGAGTAGGTTATAAGCAGTTATTTCTCATCTAGGATTTCCAGGACAAAGTTGTCCAAAAGTCACACGTGAATGCACAGTAAACCCATTTTCAATATTACCCTCCGTCTTCATCGACACTGTCATATGTGCTCATCTCCTTCTTCTCCCCAGCCTCTGCTCCACTGCTCTCTACAGCCCAGAGTGTCAGCTCTGTGTACTTACTTTGCTGGTTTACTCTGTTGTTAGTCTATAGTCTGTGGGGCAAAGGGCAATCCTGTACTGACCTCTGTATCTGTGTGGCATGTGGGTGCTTTTGCACATACCTGCAAATATTAACTGCTTCTCCTCTTAATCAAGTGGACCGTTTAACTTTGCCTGTTGGATATGATCATCCTTTGCTAGGAAGCATATAGCAGGTGCGAGTCTGCAGTCTCAGAGCCACTGCCTTCAAGGGTCTGGCAGTGAAGATGATGATCTGTCCAGAGAGCCCTTCCCTGGTATGGCAGAGATTGTTTCCCTCTTATTTTCTCATTGACAGAAAAGAAGAGCATGAAATAGTACCTGAATCTGCCCAGTTTCCCCTTAACATCCATGAAAACACACACACACCCACGTCATTTGTAATCCTCAGAACTGCCAGAATGAAAATGTGAAAGAGGAATATATACACTAAGTCTTAGATTAGGGTACCGCGGTGTGTTCCCCTTACTCCATGATACAGTGATAATGAATATATAGTATAGTATAGTATAATGGCAAAGGTGTGTGTGGCACAGCTTCTCATTCTGGGGATGCAGGAAAGAAAACATAATGGTTAAGCTATTTGCCTTACAGACACAAGGTGCAGGGCTTGATTCTCACATGGATTAATTGGCTAGGCTTAAAATGGCCCAGAAGGGCAGTCAGCCCTAGTACTAATCTATGAACCTGTGTAAAAATACTCTGTAATTGCCATTTGCACTTTATTTTTCCTGCCTGTGGTTCTCACTCCTTTGGTAGGGCACTGTATGCAGATCTCCAGTGCACTGCTGCTGCTACAACTACTGTTGCACACTTGTGCTAGGCCTTTTTATCAAGAAATAGAGCTTGCATATCTTTTGAGATGCCTTTGTTTTGATAAAGGGAGTTTTGCAGATACCTTTGTTCAGATGTTTTGCTTTTGCCAGGGTTTCTATGACTGAGTCTTGTAGACATCTGCTGAGGGACATTCACTCATTTGTTAGCAGTAAGAATGGGAATTATTTCAAGTCTGGATGTATCTTTTTAGGTTATCAGAAAGACATTGTGGCATGGCATGGAATGGGTTAACGTTTAGAATTAGCAGGTTTATGAATGAAGTCGTGGTCTCTGTTTGATCTAGTGTGCCGTCATAACCCAGTTACAATGTCTTCTGTATCTCATTTTTTGGATATTTGTATGTCACGGTATTTCAAGAGTTAAAACAATCCTGGCTGCAGGGGGAGGGGAGAAAGACCAAAAGAGTAGAGACTAAGTTTTGGAAGGGGAGTTACTCTGAGTCATTTTCTCTAGGGGCTGAGGTACTCTGTCAATGTACAGCTGCCAGTTTCTGAGTTTAGTCAGGAGTAAATGTGTGGAAGAGAGACTGACGCTAGTTTATACGCTAATTTGTGACCCAGATCAGCATGTATTTGCACAGCCATCTGTCATTTCTTCCCTGCTTAGTGACTCTTGCTATTTCACAGTTCTGATGAGCTACTGGAGGAGAGCCAGGTGACCCGACAAAGAGAAGGCAGTCGCACTGGACTGCAGTTTCAGGTATTGCAGAGGTGGGTTTCTGTACTGCACAGCTCCACCAGGCAAGGGCTGTTGAGATCAGAATGACGTTATCTGTGGTTCTATACTAGGACATTGTCTTGATCGAACTTTAACTTAATTACCAGTCACACTATACATACGGAATATTTAGTAAGGAGGAATGGACTTTCTTGCTACTGTTTGTGCTGGAACTGTTTTGTAGAGATACTGATTTGTGGATTGTGCAAAATGACAGATGTTTTGGTACAGTCGGACTGCAACCTAAACACAGTGTGTGAACGATTGGAACACTGCTGCCTAGAGAGGAATGAAGAACAGCAGGTCAAGAGACATTCCACAACGGGAGCCCGACTCTGGGGCCGAGTCCGCAACAAGCTGCTCCGACAAAAGGTGCAGCTTTCCACACTTTTATTAAACGTTTTCTGGGCTGATATCTGTACTTAGCACTAATGAGTTTTACATTTTATATTAGAAGTACACCTTGCAGACTCCTCACTGGTGGTATTACTTGAGGCAATAGACTTATTAGTAATTTGGATGCTTTACCTACGGCTGAGCTGTGCTGAGGTTGTGGCATTGTGAAATGAAGTCTGCATCCTGTCAGCTCATGTATTACAGGTTATTAGAAGGTGATCTGATATAGCAAAGCAGCCAGATGTCTTCTCTGCAAAAGCATTTTAATTGTTATCCGTCTAGTAAACTGTCTGTATTTCTCCTCACTCCTAACGCTTCAGGTGTGAGACTGTGTTTTCTCACACAGTGATGTCACTGTCTGGTCCTGATGCACCGTGAGTAAGCTTGTCTGTTGGATTGTGGTACTAGGAATTCAGGTGCATACTGCTTGTTTTGGTATCCCAAGAAAGAATGGGTCTGTGTGAGATCTCTCTGTCTGATATAGTGAGCCGTATGATCCTCCACTGTACTGAGGCATTAAAGGGTCTACTGCCTGTACATGCTGTCTGAGAAATTGTGTTTGTAACACTGTGAGTCACAAACATGTGACATTTACTTTTTGTCCTGCAGTGGTAGACTAGAAAAGTGTTTCTCTTGTATTCTAACAGAAGATAAAAGCTATTAGCAGGCACAGTCCCTTTTAAGCTTAAGTTTTTTTGTGCCATATTTGCAGTAT
>NC_056747.1:777214281-777291726 GCF_019279795.1 Protopterus annectens
TTTGTTATTGATGGTGTCACGATGGATATCAGGAGAGGTGCATGGTCTGCCTTACTAGAAAAGGGAGAATTATACTGGCAGTTGTTATCAAATGTGAACAACTGGCCAAGTTTAAATGAATCCCTCTCCATTAATTCCCTTTTAAAATTGAGAGCTTTAAACAGATGATTATTTATATATTTATAAATATTTATTCAATGCTCTTTTAAAAAATTATGAAGTGGATGATTTTTCTTTTATATATTTTCTATATTTTTTTTATATCTAGTAACATGTAATTATTTAACATTTTGTCATTGACATCAGTTTGTATTGCCCTTTTAAATTTTTGTCACTTAGGGGGAGTGGCTACTATCATGTGAAGCACAAAAGGGAGTCTTTAAAATGTGTTCTGTGTTTGATTTTAATTTGTCTGATGTTCTTTTGTTGAGGACGAAAGCGCTTACCAGCTTTCTATTGTCTTACAATAAACATTTTTGCTTTACTTTGTGGACTACCAGCATTTTCTACAGCATCAATATACCAGTGGTTTTATTGTGGAGTATTTGGTTCGCACACTTCTGCAGTTTGGTCGGTGGTGAAAAGTTCTAATCTTGACCATGAAGGGAATGATGTGGTCATGAAACTTAAAAGTTATTCAACATATTTCCCCAAAGTTCAACAAACTTGGCACATCATGTCTGAAGTTTTTGTAACCCTGCCAAAAAAAACCTGAAGCCTGGTCACTGAAATACTGTTCCACTGCTGCAATCATCTCTGAATCACTAGAAAATTGGCGCCCTTTTCAAGGTTTGGAAACAGGAACTAGTCAGATGGAGCAATATCTGGTGAGTAGGGTGGACGGTCTATGCAGTCAAATCCCATTTTCGTCAAAACATCCATCATTTTATCAGCTCAGCAAGTTACAGTAGTTCTACATTAACTGTTAGGCCCCTTGGAAGATGGTCATTACAACACCAGTGTGGCCATGTCCTCTCCTGCTGACTTTTGGGTCTTGTACTTATTCGGCCTTGGTGAACCTGACTGCAGCCATTGCATGGACTGTTGTCTCAGGATCATAGCGGTGTAACCATGTTTCATCAACAGTAATTAGCCGTACCAAAAAGTTGGCACCATCTCAAAAAAATGCAGCAAAATCAACTTGGAAGTGTCCACTCGATGTCTTTTCTCATCGGCACTCAAACATTCAGGCACCCACTTGGCTGACAGCTTCTGCATGCCCAGCTGCTCATGGATTATAAACCCAACACATTCCCTGGATATCTGTACTGCCTCAGCAATTGTTTTAGCTGATATTCACACATCTGCCAAAATCAGGTCATGGTCAACAATTTCAAGAGTAGACACCATTTGAGGTCTCTCAGTCCTTGATGCATCTTCAGTCTCAACATCTCCATGCTGAAAGTTTGCACACTTCTTCACAGTTGAGTAAGAAGGGCTACTCATTCAATGTTTACATCATACATTCATAGATTTCCTTTGGAGTATTCTTCTGCAGGAATAAGAAATTCATGATGGCTTGGAGTTTCAATCTTGAAAATTCCACACTTTTCCTTGACATGGTTCAATCAATGATCTGAAACAATATCAAAACATAGCAAAAACCACCAAAACTAAAGAATTGTAATACCACGTCCGAAAAATCAATTACTTCAATTCCAGATAAATATACTTTTAATTCCACAGCAATAGTGGAAAAACACAATGAAAATAGCAGCAATAAATTTGAATAATCCAAAAAAAGCATTGTTCTCCTAACAGTTCTAAGCCCCCTAGGCGTTATTTGTAGTTCTTGGTACCTTTGTAGACTGTTCGAATTATAAAAAGTAGCAGTCTCTAAACAGCAACTTTTCTAATTGATTACACAATTCCTGTGCTGCAGGATAAGTAGACAATTCTGTACGCTTACCTACAGCTGCAAAGGGATTAGCGGCAACACGTAACCTTGATTCTTCCCATTTTTTGAAAACATTAACTTGCCTATTAGAAAGCTGTTCATTCGAACCAGCATTATGTAGACAACCCATTTCTTCTCCGTTACCAATCACAGTTCTTGACCCAGAGGGAATAATGACAGGGATAATGTTTTCAAAAAATGGGAAGAATCAAGGTTACATGTTGCCGCTAATCCCTTTGCAGCTCTAGGAAAGCGTACATAATTGTCTACTTATCCTGCAGCACAGGAATTGTGTAATCAATTAGAAAAGTTGCTGTTTTAAGAGACTGCTACTTTTTATAATTTGAACAGTCTACAAAGGTACCAAGAACTACAAATAATGCCTAGGGGGCTTAGAACTGTTAGAACATTTTTTTTGAATTATTCAAATTTATTGCTGCTATTTTCATTGGGTTTTTCCACTATTGCTGTGGAATTAAAAGTATATTAATCTGGAATTGAAGTCATTGGTTTTTCAGATGTGGTATTACAATATCAAAACATATGATTATGCAAATTGGCACTTACAAGATGAAACAATACTCTTTTCACCTACAGAGGCAAAATAATGTTCAGAATTTAGACAGTTGGTCAGGCTTAGACCTTTTCAACACCTCTTGTACATACTTTGTGAAAACTCTGGAAGCAGCAAATGGCAAAAATGGTAACACAGAACTGGAAGCAACAGCCTGTTGGCAAAAATGCAGGTACTTTCTGTAACTGTCTGCCATAGGGACATGGAGGTAGTTGTCTTTTGGGCCTAAAGAGATCATAAAGGCATCTTGGAAGATCATGGGCAGTTTTTGCAAAGTAAGTATTTTGTGATGCTGAGAAACGTATTTAGCTTTGAGAGGTCCAAGTTGGGCCTCCTGGTCCTCTCTTTTCCTGGAACTAGAAAAATCCTTAAGTAAAAACCTTTTCCTTCTTCGTCTTGGAGGGACAGACTGGATGGATCCTTAGTGCTGTAGTCTCCAGAGGATAAGGCTTGCTTGCTTTTTTCTGTGTTTTTTGGAATGCCCAATAGGGGGGGATTTCCCTGAACCAGATGTCGTATGCCTGCTCTATGATGCTGAAGACCCACTAGTACCTGGTGATGGCTGACCATTGGTTTAGGAAGGAGTGTCTTCCAGCCAGAGGCTTGGAGTCTTAGTGGTGGTGGGGGTGGGTGGGAAGAGGTATGGGAGACTGGGGTGGAGCATAAGTCACAATTTATTTCTATGCTGGGTGGACTCTCTGGAGCTCCCTGCTCTGTGCGATTGCTCTGTTTGCCATCTCCTGGATTGTATGGGTCTTCTTCCACAGGAAGGTCTCCCCTTATCTTGCCTAGGTTGAAAAAGGCCAAGGTTTAGAAAGGTAATTCATATCATACCTTGGGTTTGGAGACGGAAACATTTTCATTTCATTTCCTTTTTTTACCCAGCCTCCAAAAAAACATGTTCAGCTGGAGGACCAAAAAGAAATCCCTTGTTTAATGGGGCATCCAGTAGTTCAGCCTTTACCTCATCTGACAAGGACTGGGTCTTGAGCCATGCATGTCTGCCATTGACAGAACCTATGGCACCTGCGCTGCAAGAAGCATCTGAGGTATCGTAGCTGCATTTTTGGGAGTGTATGGACACTTGTAAAGCATCCATTGCGGTCTCCTGTATTTCTTTAAATTTCTATTCATCACAGAGTCCATCTTGGCTAGATTTATGTCCTGGAGAGATTCGTGGCCCTTCAGCATATGGAATTGGAAATGGCAATTCAAAGTTCGCATTGCCAGGGTGGCAAAGGTACAAGCTTTCTTACCAAATCTGGCTAGTAATCTACTTTCTCTGACATTAGGTAGGGGATATCTGGTTGGTCCCTTAGAAACACCTTTTGGGGATTCAGTGAATATCACTGTAGGGTAAGCCTTTGGATTTTTGTAAGATTGAAGCACTCTGTGAAACCTGTCATTTCCTTGGACCAGGGGGTGGACAATCAAGGTGCAAAGCATTGTCATCATCAAAGACATCATGCAATACGTGAACAAGAGGAATTGCCAGTGGTCTGGGTGAAGGCAAACTTAGCAGTTCCCTGTATTGGGTCTATGTTTATGAGAAAGTACAGTTGTGTACACTTACCATAAATGTAGATGTTAAGAGTGTATTCACTGTTGCAGTCATTACATTTGGGTAATCTGCTGGCAGGATGCCCTCAGTTGGCCTGATTAACAAAGTCTTGGGTCCTGCATTGGTTGCTGCCCCTTCTTCCATGCCATCAGGTCACCAGGGGTATAAAACATGCAGCCGATGCCATTACATCAGTTTTTCTTGCCCCAGATGTCAGGTGCCCCCAAATGGGGAGCAAAATATATATAATTTAACACATAAACTATACCTCCAAAGAAAAGCAAATAGACCAAAAACGCTTTTAAGTGCAGTAAAAGAAAGTAGAGGCATAGTAAGAGAAAAAACAGGGGGTGGGAGGGAGGGTAACCAGGACTGCAACAGTGAATACACTCTAACATCTACATTTATGGCAAGTGTACACAACTGTACTATGTTCTTAGTGTTTCACTGTTGCAGTCATTACATTTGGATAGATTCCCAAAGCTATGGTTGGGAAGATGGATTTATACAGCATTAGGACCGGCTATAAGGCCCTGCAAAACAGCAGTGGCAAAGCCAGCTCTGGATTTGGAGAAAATTGGTAAATGATAATGCTTGGTGAAAGTATGAACTGAACTCCAGGTAGCAGCTTCTAGAATATCCCTGGTAGGAACATCTCTGAAAAAGGCTGTAGAAGTAGATGCAGCCCTGGTGGAATGGGATCAGATTCCCTGGGGGACAGGTTTTCCATGGTGCTTATAGCAGAAATGAATACAATGGCTTATCCATTTGGAAATGGTTTGCTTTGAAATAGCCTTTCCCTCTGCCCCTGCAGCAAATGCTACCAACAGTTCAGATTTTCTTCGAGATTTAGTCCTGTCCAAGTAAAATCTAAGTTGTCCGTGTACATCCAATGAATGCAGAATCCGCTCCCTCTTGTTCTGTGGATTGGGAAAGAAAGTTGGCAAATTAATGGACTGATTAAGAGCCACACTGGATACCACCTTGGGCATAAAGGATAGGTTGGGTCCTGAGTGACACCCTGTCCACATGAAAGACGATGAAAGGCTCCACTGCCATAATTCAGAAATCCTTCTAGCCAAAGTGATTGCTAAAAGGAAGGCGGTTTTCCAGGAAATAAATTTTAAGTCTGCAGTAGCAGCTGGCTCAAAAGGAGGGAGAGTGAGTTTCTCCAATACAAATTATGATCCCAAGCAGGGGTTGGAGCTCTCCTGGGTGGCCTCAAGTTTTTGGCCCCTCTGAGATACCGCTTTAGCAGAGGATGAGAGAAGAGGGGGGGGGTTGTGTTGTAATGAGCTGAAATGGCTGAGGCATGGATTTTTATGGAAGAAAAAGACAGGCCCTTGTGAAGCATCTCAGTTAAGTATTGCAAAATCTGAGGTAAATTGGGCACTGCTGTGCTTATCCTTTGAGACTGATTCCAGGCAAAGAATCTTTTCCATTTGTCAGCATAAGATTTTCTAGTACTAGGTCTTCTTGCCTCCAAAATGACATCCATCACAGGTGTGCCGAGGGATGCTAAGGTGGAATTTAAGTGATTAGTCAAGCTGAAAGATTCAATGTTTGGAGCTGAGGGTGCAGAATTTGGTTGTTCTGCTGAGACAGTAAGGAAGGTGTATGAGGCTGGTGCCATGGAGAAATTTGTGACAGACTGTGTAGGAGTGGGTACCAGTGTTGACAAGGCCAATATGGAGCAATCAAAATCATTTTGGTTTGTCTTGACTTAGTAGAACTTTGGAGAGCAGAGGGGGAAAGGCATAGAGTGATAGAATTTCCCAGCTGATGGACAGAGCATCCACTTTCCAGACTTTTTTGTGAGGAGTTCTTGTGCAAAATTTGTCCAACTGGTAGTTCTGGAGTGAGGCAAAAAGATCTATGTCTGGGCTCCCCCATTTGCTGTCAACATGCTGAAAATCTGTGGTTCCAGTTTCCATTCGTGTGGGTCCATGAGATTTTTGCTTAGTCTGCCAAAATATTCAGCTTCCCTGGCAGGAATTGAACTTGCAGTTGTACTTGATAGCTCAAGGCAGTGTTCCACAATGCCATGGCTAATCTGCAGGGGGATAGGAATGTGTACCCCCTGCTTGTTTATGTTTATGTGGTGTCCGTCTTTACCATTAGTTTTCCTGGATGAAGGTAGTCCTTGAAGGCTGTCAGTGCATTCTGTACAGCTAGCATTTCTTTTTGATTGATTTGAAGGTGCATTTGATTTGGGCTCTATTTGCCCTGAATGCACTTCCCTGCCAGATGAGCACCCCCCCCCCATGCATAGTCTGATGTGTCTGTAGTTAGGGTTTGGGCGGCAGGGGATGGTGTGAATGGCAGTCCCTTGTTTTGGTGGCAGGCCTCTACCCACCATAGGAACTCTAGTTGCAGGCAAGGAATGATAGGAATCATTGTTTCCAGGCTGTGACAATGTTGATTCCATAAACGTTTTAAGTACTACTGAAGTTTCCTCATATGCAGTCTTGCATATGGAATTAGATGAATGCAGGAGGCCATGAACCCCAAGGCTTGCAGTATTTGTCTTGCAGATAGCAGGGTTTTTGTTGCCACCTGTTTGAAGTAAGTCACCAAATGAAGTTGCTTTTCTGGTGTAAGGAAAGCCATCTGGGCAGTTGTATTCATGCTTGCACCCAGGAATGTAAATTTTTGAGAGGGTGCCAGTTGTGATTTCTTTTCGTTTATGGTGTACCCTAGACAAGTTAGAACCCTTTTTACAAATGCCAGATGTTTTAGAAGAATGGCCTCGTTTTCTGCCTGAATTAGACAATCATCCAGGTATGGATATATGTGAATATTTCTTTGCCTGCAAAATGCAATTACTGGATCCAGGCACTTTGTAAATACCCTGGGCGCAGTAGATAAGCCAAAGGGCAGTGCAGTGAACTGATAATGCAAGTAGCCTGCTTTGAAGCAGAGGTATCTTCTGCAAGATTCCCTGACTGGGATATGCAGGTAAGCCTCTTTTAAATCTAGAGTTGCCAACCAGGCATCTTTGCCTAGCATAGGAAGTAACTGGTGTGAAGAGTCAGCATCTTGAATTTTGGAATGTCCAGAAATGTGTTCAGAGTAGACAGGTCCAGAATTAGATGCCATGATTTGTCTTTTCTGGGTACCGGGAAAAGTCTGGAATAGAAACCTTGTCCCTTTTCCTCTTCTGGTACTAGTTGAATTGCCCCCATGTTTAGGAGGGAAAGTACTTGTTTCTGAGCCTCTGCCCACTGATTTGGGGGCAGGTCTGGCCATCCGTTTGGAGTTGACAATGTGTGGAAATGAAATCTGTATCCCTGGGACACTATATTTAAAACCCATTTGTCCTGGGTTATAAGTTGCCAGTTTTTTGCATGAAGAGCCAGTTTTCCCCCCAAAGGGGCGGCTAAGTGGTAAGTGCTTGGTAATTTTAAAGTGAAGTCATTGAGACTGTTTACCATAGGGAGGTGTCTTGTTATTTCCAGATTTGGAAGCGGAGGCACCCCACTGCTTAGTTCTGAAAGTCCTTTGGGACTGAAACCTGGTGCTTTTGGAATGACTGGGTTTGGCTTGAGTGGCTCTGGAAGGAACTGGAAAGTACCAGTTCTTAGTAGGCCATTGCCTACTAAATCTTGGAGGTTGTACTTGTAAGAAATCTTTCACAGTTTTCATAGATTTACCTTTATCCTCCATCTTTTTTAGAACTTCTTCAACCTTATTGCCAAACAGATGGTCCTGCTGCAAAGGAGCATCCAACAATTTTAATTAACATGATCAGGCAGAGATTGCTCCTTAAGCCAAGCATGCCTTCTAAGCACAGACCCAGTAGCCCTGCAAGAGGCCTCCAAAGAATCAAAACCACATTGCAAAGTATGTTTTCCAACTTGTTCAGCTGAATGCAATAAATCCTGTAAATACTTATTTTCCACACAGTCAGAAATCAACATCATTTTCTGTCTAAAAAATCCCATGATATGCTGTTGATATTTTAGCATATGGAATTGACAGTTTAAAGCCCTGACTGCCAAGGTTGCAGAAGTATAAACCTTTTTACCCCATCTATCCAGCGCCCTGGAGTCTCTATCAAAAGGGGTAGGATTTTTAGCAGTAGAAGCCTTAATGCCCTTGGGCCCCTGAGAAATTGTTTCAGGGTCCGCAACAGGATTTTTGAAAAGGAATTTGTGGGAGTCAGGAACCATGTAGTATCTGTCTGGCTTACAAGGGGCCGGAGGCAGGGAATCAGGGCCATACTGGATTCTGAAAACACATCAACAATGTCTAGTACAGGAGGTATAGCCAAAGGCCTATGCTAAGGAAGAAGGAAATCCCTAAACCTCTTTTTGGATTCAGAAAAATCCTGACTTTCCCAGGGAAATGCTCCCTTAAGGTATGTAAAGTTTCCCCAAAAGAAAAATCCTCAAAGGGAGAAGCAGAAGGAATGGAATCCTGTGCATCAGTGTCCTCATAAGTAGGTATGGACAAATCCTGTTCATTAGTATAGTTAGAAGAAAAGAGTCCTGTTAAGAAGATTTACAGTCATGTTCAGCCCTAGGCCTCTTGGGGGGGGGGGGTTGACTACCCCTGATTAGAGTAATTAAATCTTCAGCCATTTTGATGATGTTTTTTAGGCATAGGGGCCTGAACATGTGGGCTGGGCGTTGGTTTTTTAGACATAGATCGAGATTTTGACCTTAATATTGAAGGTGGTGTCGGTTTAATATACAAATCTGTAGGCCTGAATACACCCTCAGAAGCCGGTGCCTGCACAGCGGATCCTGACCCATCCAAGGTAGAGACATCTGCGGGTTCCATAGGTGAAGCATCTCGCAGCATACTAGACTCCGAATGGGTCTCAGTAGAGGCCTGCGAATCAGAAGTAGTGGGTATCAGGGGCTGCGAAAGTGCCTCACTGTGTACTGGCGAACTGGTGACTGGCTTAGAAGTGTTGTTGGCAGTTTTGGACCTCAACGGCCTGTCTTTTTCTTTGTGTTTTTTCGGTATTCCGGTAGTCAGATGGCTAACCAACGTCATTTCTGGATAATTAAACTCAGAATGGAAATATTTAGAAGCAAAAATGTACTGACAACGGGGCTGTGAAAGCGCCTGAGTACTGGCAAACTGGCGACTGGCTTAGGAGAAGCGTCCGCGGCAGTTTTGGACCTCAACGGCCTTTGTGTTTTTTCGGTATTCCGGTAGTCAGATGGCTAACAGATGTAATTTCTGGATAATTAAACCAAGAACCGATATATTTAGAAACAAAAATGTACAAACTACGGATAGTACGCTGATTAAATAATGCACAAAACAGACAGCAAGGTATGTCGTGGTCAGGGTCTAAGCAAGGAATACAGTACAAATGAAAATCCTTATGAGGTATTTGCTTCCCACAAGTAATAAAATTATTAACTTTTACTGACATTAGTAAGGAGCAAGAAAAAGTTTCCCCAACGGGGTACTTAGCTTTTAGTTGAGGACTTTGGTTCTGAAACTCTAAAATGAAAATTTCAAGAGTCTGCCGACCGGCACTTGAGAACTGCTTCTGCTTCGGGCATCGCACGGCAAGTAAGACTGATGTAATGGCATCGGCTGCATGTTTTATACCTCTGACAATCTGACATCATGGAAGAAGGGACAGCAACTGACGCAGGACCCAAGACTTTGTTAATCAGGTCGACTGAGGGCAACCTGCCAGCAGATTACCCAAATGTAATGACTGCAACAGTGAAACACGAAGAAAGTACAGTTTTGTACCTACCATAAATGTAGATGTTCGAAGATCCACATTGCTGCAGTCCTAACACTTGGGTAGTCCGCTGTCCCAGTCGGCCTGAATACCAAAGTATAAGGCTGACGTCGGTCAAGGCGCATTTAACTGACATCAGAACGTCAGGGTACAAATGCGCATGACCGACGTCATATCCTCAGTCTTTTCTTGCCCCAGATGTCAGAAGACCCTAAAAAGATAAGGCCAAAACCAAAAAACACCAAAACACTCCTGTGCCTAAAATATGTACAATATATACAAATGTACAAAAGATAGAACCTCACCCACACAACCACCCCTAAACACAGAGGGGAAGGAGGGAGGGAAAATTGGACTGCAGCAATGTGGATCTTCGAACATCTACATTTATGGTAGGTACAAAACTGTACTATGTTCTTCATCTCACATTGCTGCAGTCCTAACACTTGGGTAGAATCCCAAAGCAGAGGTAAGGGAGGATGGCTAAGCTATAATGAAGCAGGAGCTGCCAAAATGCCCTGCAACACAGTAGTGGCAAAACCAGCCCTGGACTTAGAATAGAGAGGAAGGTGGTAATGCTTGGAGAAAGTATGCACTGAACTCCAAGTAGCTGCCTCCAAAATATCCTTAGCTGCCACCCCCCTTAGAAAAGCTGTTGAAGTGGCAGTAGCCCTAGTGGAATGAGGCCTAATCCCAGCTGGAATCTCTTTGCCATGATGGGAGTAACAGAATGCAATGCAAAACCCAATCCACTTAGAAATAGTTTGTTTTGACACAGGCTTGCCCTGAGAACTCAAAGCAAAAGAAACAAACAACTGCTGAGACTGCCTAAAATCCCTAGTCCTGCTTAAATAATAACGCAACTGCCTGTGTACATCTAAAGTGTGCAAAATCTTTTCCCCCCTATTTTGGGGATCTGCATAAAAAGTAGGCAAATGAATAGTTTGGTTTAAAGCCACACTAGAAACCACCTTAGGCATAAATGAAGGATTAGTACGTAATGATACCCTATCCTTATGAAAAATCAAAAAAAGGCTCCACCGCCATAATGGCCTGCAATTCAGAAACCCTTCTTGCAGAAGTAATGGCCAACAAAAAAGCAGTCTTCCATGACAAGTATTTCAACTCAGCAGTAGCCGCAGGCTCAAAAGGTTGTAGAGTAAGTTTCTCCAACACAAAATTGAGGTCCCAAGCAGGAGTAGGAGCTCTTCGTGGGGGTCTTATATTCTTTGCCCCTCTAAGAAATTGCTTGAACAAAGGATGAGAAAACAATGGTGGGTCACAATCATAGTGAGCTGAAATTGCTGCAGCATGAATCTTAATGGAAGAGAAAGACAAACCTTTGTCCAATAGCTCAGTAAGATATTGAAGAGCCACACTCAAATCAGGCTCAGAAACATCCAAATCCTTTGCTGCACTCCAAAATAAAAATCTCTTCCATTTTTCTGCATACACCTTACGTGTACTAGGTCTTCTGGCTTCCGTAATCACATTCAAAACTTGTTGAGGAAGTTGAGACCTGCTGTGGTTCAAAAGAGAATATGCCAGGATGTTAGATGAAGAGAGTGAAGCTTGACATTGAGTAGATGACCGTCCCTCTGAGACAAAAGGTGTGGAATCAAAGGTAAAGGCCATGGAGGCTTTCTTACCAGATTCCTCAGTAATGGGTACCAGTGTTGCCGAGGCCAATCTGGAGCTATCAAAATCATCCTTGGCTTGTCTTGTCTGACCTTTAGGAGTACCTTTGGGAGGAGAGGCAGAGGTGGAAAGGCATACACATGAAGATTTTCCCAACTGAACGAAAGAGCATCCACTTTCCAAGCTGTGTGATGATAACTTTTCGTGCAAAACTTTGGCAGCTGGTGGTTTAGTGGAGAAGCGAACAGATCTATGTCTTGAGTTCCCCATGACACTGTCAATTTTTGAAATACATGAAGATCCAGTTTCCACTCGTGGGGATCCATGATTTGCCTGCTTAACACATCTGCTAAGGAGTTCTGTGCTCCTGGCAGAAACCTTGCTTGAAGAGTAAGCTGCAAGCTGAGCGCAGTCTCCCACAAAATCATTGCTTGCCTGCATAGAGGATAAGAATGTGTTCCCCCTTGCTTGTTGATGTACCACATGACAGTTGTGTTGTCTGTTAGAATCAACACCTGCCCTGGAAGAAGTAACTCCTTGAAAGCCTTCAATGCAAACTGGACTGCTAACATCTCCTTCATGTTGATATGTAGATGCTGTAGTCTGGCAGGCCACTTGTCTTGTATCCACTTTCCATTCAGATGAGCTCCCCAAGCTATGTCTGAGGCATCTGTCGTTAGAATCTGACTCGCCTCTGGCCGGGTCACAGAGAGTCCCTTGTTTAGGTGACATTCCTGAGCCCACCACAAAAATTCCTTTTGAATGCAAGGTATTATTTGAATGACAGTGTCCAGATCCTGGCAGTGCTGTGTCCATACATTTTGAGATACCATTGTAGCTTCCTCATATGCAGTTTGGCATTGGGAAGCACCAGAATACAAGATGCCATGAACCCTAATGCTTGAAGGACTGTCCTTGCAGTCAGCACGGACTGATGAGATAGTTGATGGAAGTAAAGGGATAGACTCTTGTTTGTCCGGGGTTAAAAGGCCATCTGGGCTGCTGTATTCAGTCTCACACCCAGAAAGCACATGTCTTGAGAGGGTACTAGACTGGACTTTATTTCGTTCACAGAATACCCCAGGCATCTTAGCACTGCTATCACATAATCCAGATGCTGAAGAAGCTCGTCCTTTTCTTGAGCCAGAATCAGACAGTCGTCCAAGTAAGGATAGATTTGTATTCCTTTCAGCCTGAAAAGCTACAACTGGAGCCAGAACTTTGTGAATACTCTGGGCAGTAGATAAGCCAAAGGGCAATGCAGAGAACTGATAATGGAATTTCCAGCTCGAAACGCAGATATTTCCTGCAACTGAGTCTGATAGGCACATGAAGGTAAGCCTCCTTGAGATCTAAAGTTACCATCCAGTGATCTTTGCCCAGCAGAGGTAAAAGCTGTTGTAACGTCAACATTTTGAACTTGGGAATGTCCAAATAAGTGTTGAGGATAGACAAATCCAAAATTGGTCTCCACGTGTTCCCCTTTTTTGGTACTAGGAACAGGCGAGAATAAAATCCTAGGCCCCTTTCTGGCACAGGAACCGGCTGAATGGCCCCTATCTGGAGCAACAGAGAAATTTGCTTGTGAGCCTCTTGTCTTTGCAGAGGAGGAATGTCTGGCATGCCTTTGAAAGGAGGCAAGGTATGGAAATAAAACCTGTAACCGTGGTGAACGATATCCAATACCCATCTGTCTTGGGTAATAACACTCCAGTTTTCTTTGAAAAGTGCCAGCCTTCCTCCCAAAGGTGCTGCCAGACGAGAAGGCTCTGGCAGCTGAAAAGGCAAGTCATTGGGTCTGCTTACGAAAGGACTGACCCCTGCCCTCACCAGAAGACTGGGCAGGCGAACTGCCTGCTCTAGGCCTAAAAGAACCTTGAGCTCTGCCCCTACCACATCTAGATCTACCCCTAGACTGAGAATCATAAGAAGGATAAGTCCACCCCTTAGTAGGCCAATTTCTACTAAACTTTGGAGGCTGAACCTGCAAAAATCTTTAACAGTCTGCATAGACTTAGCCTTGTCCTCCATTTTCTTTAAAACTGCGTCCACAGGCGCACCAAATAACACATCAGATTGTAAAGGAGCATCTAAAATCCTTGTCTTTACATGTTCAGCTAAATTCTGATCCTTGAGCCAGGCGTGCCTCGAAGAACAGAACCAGTGGCTGCCACCCTCGAAGAGGCCTGTACAGCATCAAAACCACATTGCAAGGAATGCTTACCCACTTGTTCAGAAACATGAACTAAATCCTGCAACTCTTTACACTCAATACCTTCCGCCTGAGCATCTACCTTAGACTTCAATTGTGAAAGGAGATAATTTTGGTATTTCAACATGTGAAACTGGCAATTCAAAGCCCTCATGGCTAAAGTGGAAGAAGTATACACCTTTTTCCCCCATCTATCCAAAGCCCTTGCCTCTTTATCAGAAGGAACAGGATTTTTAACAACAGAAGCCTTAACACCTTTAGGGCCCTGAGAAACAGTTTCTGGGTCTGCCCTGGGACTCTTAAAAAGATACTTATGAGCTTCAGGCACCCTATAATACCTGTCCGGTTTAACTGGGGCAGGAGGCAAAGAATCAGGGTTCAGGGAAGCCTCTGCAAAAACATCCTCTACCACATCCAGAACCAGGAGGTATAGCTAAAGGCCTATGCTGGGGTAGAAACAAAAATTCCCTAAGCCTTTTCCTAGAATCAGAGAAATCTTGACCTTCCCATTTAAAATGCTCCCTCATGGAATGAAGGGTCTCTGAAAAAGAAAAATCCTCAGGAGGAGAAGCCGAAGGTGTAGAGTCATCTACATCAGAATCAGAATAAGGAGGATACTCCTGCAAGTCTTCAGCCGAAGACACAGAAGCCTCCGAACACTGCTCAAAACTTTCAAGCTCAGGTTCCACCCTAGGCCTCTCATCAGGGGGGGGGTAAAGAACCTCTAATCATAGTAATCAAATCTTCTGCCATTTTAAGCATATGTTTCTTAGGCAGAGACCCTGAAGAACTAGGGGAGACCCCCACTGAAGTTAACCCTGGCCTGCCTCTAGAAGGAGCCTTGGAAACAGAAGGGGAGGGCCTAACCACCTTAGGAAGGGAGGGGAGAACAGCTACCTGAGAAGCCCCTTCAGCCTGGCCTACCTCCTGAGAGGACACATCTTGTAACAGTAAAGTCTCACCCTGAGAATCCAAAGGAACTTCTGGTAGAACCACCGGCTCCACCGAGCCCTCTAAAGAACCGACATCCGGGACAGACGGTTCTTCCACCCTAGGCTTCGCTGCTTTGTCCTTGCGCTTTTTAGGCGCGCGTCGGAGCATCCGACGGCATGTTGTAATTACAACGCTTCCCAAAAACTAACCTGGCACAATCTAATCTTCTCTTAATAGTGCGTTTGTTAAATCTAGCACAAGAGCGACAGCCAACGTCGTGCTCAGGCCCTAAGCAAGGTATACACAATGTATGGTAATCTCTATGAGGTATCTGTTTCCCACAAGAAATACAGTTATTCACTTTTTCTGACATCCGGTTAAATACTGAGGCAAGAAAAACAAAATATTCCCAACGGGTACTTAGCCAACTTTGATTCGGTCTGAAACTCCGACTTCAGAAAATTTCAGAACGCCAACCTGCACTCGCAATACTGCTTCTGCATCGGACCATGCGGCAAAAAAGACTGAGGATATGACGTCGGTCATGCGCATTTGTACCCTGACGTTCTGATGTCAGTCAAATGCGCCTTGACCGACGTCAGCCTTATACTTTGGTATTCGGGCAGACTGGGACAGCGGACTACCCAAGTGTTAGGACTGCAGCAATGTGAGATGAAGAACATCATCTGTTTACATTCCCATCTGAAAGCTTCTTTCATTCTGTGCAGGGCATTCCAGAAGGAAAGTTTGGGGGGAGGGTGTCATCAGAGTATGAGTAGGTCTGTGGTGGCAAGTGGCCACAGCAAGACAATTCTGCCTCATCCTTGGAGATAGAAGAATCTTCCTCTTCCAGAAAAGCTACTTTCCTGCTCCTTTTAGGTGGGGAGGCGGCCTCAGTAATGGGAGTAGGAGAGGGCTCTCAAAAGGCCATAAACTCCTGCACTACATTAAGGAGGTCTTGGGCTTCGGTCTGAGAAAAAAAGTGGACGCAGGTGGGGGCAATGAAAGAAGTGGTTCACTTTCGTTTGGGTGTGTGTAAAAGGAATGATCTGAGGTTGCAGTCATCCGAATGGGACTTACGTTGTAGCTTCAGTAGTCAAGAAAGAAACTGTGTCAACCTCAAGACTCACACCACAGATGTCAGAAGCTGAGGCCTGCTGAGCGGCCTCAGACCCAACCGTCATGGATGCTGTGGTGGTATATGCAGGTAGGCCAAAGACCATGGCGGTATCCTGAGGGGGCTGCATCAAAGAGTTTGGTCCTCAGAATCACTGGACCAGGTGGCTGCAAAGGCACCTCACCTGGGTTTTTGGTCAACTAAAGATCTAGAGTTACAGCTTTCTCAGCACCATCAGGGTCCTTAGCCTTCTTGTCTTTCCAATTTTTGGAATGATACTAGCCATCACCAGAGTCTGCAAAGGCCCTGCGGTAGCAGTGGACTGCAACACCACTGGGGAAGCTGAATAGGGTCTGAATGGAGAGATGATAAAATCAGCAAACAAAAGAGAGTAGTATTGCTGAAATCAAATTCATCCTCAAGTCTTGGTGGATTCCTTCATGAGGTGAACCCGTTTTTTTTTTTTTTTTTTTTTTTTTTACAAAATATCACCAAGTCAACACTGATATATAATCCAAACAATAACAAAGATGAGTCCGCTCTCCCACAAGGCAAATTCTTCCGTGATGAATAAAAAATATGTAATAACCAAACAAACAGTTACAACACGGAAGTAACCAAGGCTTATTGTGTTAGAAGTGCTTAATATAAAACTTTCAAATATATACGTTCAAAGTACTGAAGCATTCGATATCAGAATCTATTTGTTTATTGGTATAAATAAGAACGGTTAGTGATTTCACCCAAGTGGCTTCATCAGACCTTAAAAACATGAACTAATTACAGACCCTTTTATATATGGGCTATGATACAGCCATGACATCATATCCTGTAATCAAACATTTAAAAATACAATGTAAAATTCATCATATTTAAATACAGAAAGATAATAAAAATGAAATAAAGATAAAAATAGATAACCCCCTTCCCCAGCAATTACTTATGTGAATAAACTGATTATTTCACTTTCAACCGTCGCTTTTTTAAGGCCGGTTTCATAGGTATTTTATCATTGAGCCCAGGTGTTCTATCAGCTCTAAGCTTAACTATCCATTTCATCTCACAGTTCTCTGTATGGCATATGATATCTCCCCCCTCTGAGTCCAGGAACAATAGTTTGTAACACTAAGAACCTGAATTCATGTGTAGAATCATGGTTCTTCACATGTTTCGCTAAAGTATTATGCTCCGAGCCAATACGTATGTGATATACATGCTCCCTAATACGTTGTCTCAACTTTCTATTTGTTTTACCTATATAGAACACGGTACATGTAGTGCACCTGGCTAAATAAACTACATTTTCAGTGCCACAGTGTGCTGTAGTGTTAAGAGAGTAGACAAAACCCGTGACAGGATGTACAAACCTATCCCTAGTGTCAATAAACCTGAATTGATTGCAATCTTGGCATAGCTCTGTTCTTTTATTACCCTCATAATTTAATCTAGTCTGTAAACAGGGATAGCACAATCTCTGCTTCAAACTCTGCTTATTCTTGAAGAGAAATTTAGGTGCATCACCTACCACTTCACGTATATTCTCCTCCAATAATAGAACATCCCAGTGCTTGCGTATTATATCACTCAATTCAGGTGTATCTACTGAAAAGAACATGGGTATTCTAACATGGGAGGCATTGTGCCTGATAATATTGTGCTTCAATTCTCCCATCCTTATATCCGAGAAATAAGGACAAGCACTGGTTGTTCTATCAATATCTATTCCCACCAGAACACCATCCATCTCATGTGGTTTATATTGTCTATCCAATAACATAGTTCTCAAATTGGACAACTCTTTCTTATATTCATCATGATTAGGGTTCAACCTCGATGTCCTCATCGCCTGGCCCTTAATCACATTCTTAAAAACATAATTGGGATGCATACTTTCCCTATGTAATAAAGTATTGCAATAGCAAACTTTCCTATGAATTCCTGTATATTAAGAAGACCATTTGGTAGCCTATCTGTACATCTAAGAAAGAAATGTTGCATAATGAAAAATTCATAGTAAACTTCAAATAAGTAGTCATACTATTCACTTGCACAAAAAACTCATTTAAAGAGTCCTCACTGTTGTTCCAAATAAAAAACAAACAAGATTAAATTATGAGGGTAATAATACCAATAAACAAATAGATTCTGATATCGAATGCTTCAGTACTTTGAACGTATATATTTGAAAGTTTTATATTAAGCACTTCTAACAGAATAAGCCTTGGTTACTTCCGTGTTGTGACTGTTTGTTTGGTTAACACTGATATATAGACTGTATCTTATATAGCACACACAGACAAAAGTAGGTTTACAAAAAAAAAAAAGGATAGCTGTGTGCACAAGACCCAGGATAAAAAAGTGCCCAATCCTGCTAAGTGCACTTGTGCCAGGACTGGAAAAAATGACTGTGTAAAATCCTCAGGAAACAGAAGCCTTCCTATAATGGGGCTAGGCCAGGCCCAAGGGGAGGATGGCTACCCTACTGTAAAAGGAAGCAGCAGTCCACAAAAACTGACAGGCCAAAAAACAGCCACAAAGACAACAGAGTGAACTACTGAGAATAAGAAAGTAATTATGTATTGTTACTATTATCAAGAAGCCCAGAATTTTGACAGAAGATATACA
The DNA here is from genome assembly GCF_019279795.1 of Protopterus annectens. Lineage (NCBI taxonomy): Eukaryota > Metazoa > Chordata > Ceratodontiformes > Protopteridae > Protopterus > Protopterus annectens. Next base: position 777,232,555 of record NC_056747.1, read on the forward strand.
AAAAGATTAATAGAAAAATCAGAAGAAAGAAAAATACTTCAACAAGAAAAACTGTCAGAAGCTTCAAATAAAAAAATGTGTTCATTAATACAACAGATTTATGACAAATATTACACAGACCAAAAAATCAGTTTGGAAAAAGAAGCAACTGAGGAAGTGTGAAAATATAAAAAACAAAATCTAGAGACTTTTGAAAGGTATAAAAAAGAAATATGGACATTGGATATTGGAAAAAAAAAATGAGTGATTAAATATGGTGCAATATTTATGCAAAGCAAAAAGCCAAATTAATCAACACAAAAAGGCAGCCCCAAAGATATTCAAAGTAAAATTCAGGTATGGAAAATTTCACAATAAAAAAAAAAATAAGATCACAATTAGTAAAGCAGAAGTAAAAAAAAAAAAAAAAAAAAAATAGAAGATGAAGTTATGGAATACTTGCGAAGTGAAAGATTTAGTGTAGAAAATCTAACACAGGTTACATCACAGCATGATGGAAAAACGTGTACAGAAATTATGGAGAAACAGGAGGATCCGGAGACATATGAAGAAGAAATACGGATATGGGAAAGAAAAAGAGATTTAATATGGTGCAATATTTAAGCAAAGGAGAAAGCAAAACTAATCAATACAAAAAGAGCCGCACCAATGATACTTGGAGAAATAGAGGGAAAGGCATCTGGACATGAAACATTTTACAATACAAAATATAAGAAAACAGAGAAAAGGTAGAAAAGATGATTAGTAATGGAGAAGTTAAAGAAATAGAAACTGAGGTTATGGATTACTTGCTAAGTGAAGGATTTAGTGTATCAAATCTAATTCGGAAAATAACAGCACGATAGAGCAATGGATCCCCAAATTACGGCAAAACAAGTGGAGTGGGGAAACATCTGATCATTTGCCAGATGAATATACTTTAGGGCCTTCCATAGGAAACCAATACAAACTTTCAGTTGGAGTTGCACTGCAAGGCGAGAGGAACAGGAAACTGTGGCAACTTTGATGTGGGGTGACAGGCTGGTGAGTTCCCATATGAAAGAGCAATGAACGACAAGATGAAACCAAAGAGAACGTAGTACAGGAAGATACTGTGGAACTATCTATTGAATGAAATTGGGAACAAAGAATATGCCCTCAGTGTACAAGAAAATGATCCAAGAGAAGAGTTGCTTGATTTAACAGAGATGGCTAGACATATTAAGATCAATGAAGAAAAGACTACAGAATATCAATAAAAATCAAAAAGTTATAAGTGTGATAAAACAAATGAAAACAGTACTTAGGACTGTCCACAGAAATTCATGCGATACAACAGAAGTAAAGAGAATATTTTACTGTGAAGCTAAATTAACAACAGATAAAGTCTTACCACAAAAATGCATGGTAGCATGGAAAAGGAAGGGGAGAAATTGAATGCCATCATGGAAGTATCTAATAGAGAAAACTATAAAGAAATAAGTGTCACAATTAGAAGAGTACAGAAAAGGGGAACAGATCAAGAAAAATACTCAAAGATAGACATGATAAAACAACACACAGTATCCAAAGAGATCAGGAGTTATCATGCACTATCACAAATAATAAACTAAAAAATCTCAGCACAGGCAGAAAAACTTAGAAGATACACAGATAAATATAAAGGAAAAAAGTACAAAACAAGCAATTTATTGATGACCCAAAACAGTTTTATAGAGAACTGAGAAACAAGGCAAAAGGAGTTGAAATACCACCAAAAAAGAAGAAATAATAGATATATTTTGGAGAAATAGCTATGAAAACCTTATGGAACATAACAAAAATGCTAAATGGATGGAAGAAGTAAAGAAAGAATAAAAAGTTCAAATGTGTAGGCTATGCAATGAGATGAAGTAACGGCCAGAGAGATTGAAACAAAGTTAAGAAATGCCTCTAATTGGAAAACCGCAGGCAGAGATGCAGTAACTAACTTCTGGCTAAAAGTATAAATATCTTTGCATGAAGATTTAGCCATGAGTAAGAACTATTTACATGCAACCCCGAACAGACACCAGCCTGGCTAACAACAGGAAAAAAAATACTCTTACTTGACAGTGAACCTGCAAGCCAACCTAAAAATTATAGGTCAATAACTTGTCTTACGACAATGTATAAACTATACACTGGAATTGATGCCAACAGTGTTTACAGTCATTTAGAAGAAAACTCAATCACGGCAATAGAACAAAAAGGTAATAAAAGAAAGTCATATGGAACAAAGGATCATTTGATGTTAAAGTCATAATGGAGACCTGCAAAAAGGGGACAAATCATATATGGCATGGACAGACTACGAAAAAAGCATTTGACAGTATCCCACATTCATGGATAAAAGAGTGCTTAAAATGTATAAGATACATTCTATACTGATTGATTACATTACGGTGACCATGAAACAGTGGCATACCACTTTACAGTTAAGCCATGATAATGGAAAAATTATTATTCCAGGGATAAAAATTAAAAATTGGGATATTCCATGGCGATTCTCTGTCACCGCTGATCTTCTGTCTTACTCTTAACTCATTAAGCTGTCTACTTAACAGATTAGGTCATGGCTATAATTTGGCTCCCAGAAAACAACAAAGTGTAAATACTTCTTATCTTTTTGTAGATGATTTACAACTGTAAAGTTTATCAGATGAGGAACTGAAAGCACAATTGCAAGTGGTGCAAACTTTTTCAGATGATGTAAGAATGTCATCTGGTCTTAATAAATGTGCAGAAGCAAGCTTTAAACAGGAAAGCTGCAGGACAAAGAAAACATCAGTTTGGTACATGAATATGATATAAAAGAACTTGAGCAAGAGGGAGTATATAAATATTTGGGAACGGATGAAGGAACACTCAAACATGAACAAATGCAAATAAAACTCAGTAAGAAACATTTTACAAGGCTTAAATTAATACTGACATCTAGGAACAGAGTCAAAGCTATAAACCAATTTGCTCTTCCTGTCCTAACTTACAATTTTGGAATGACTGACTGGCCCCAAAAGGCATTGGAGAGTTTAGGAGGATGCTTCATACTCATTAAATGATTTATAAAAATCAGTGTATACCAAGGCTATATATTCCCCGATCTGAAGGAATTATGGGCCTCCTCAAAACTGATTATATGTATAGATCTACAATAGTGGGACTGCATACACATCTGCTGACCTCAAGACCAAAATGTAGTGAAAGTTTTGAAACATGAGGAGAAGAAGTCTAAGACAACTTCCCTGCTTAGTTTAGCAGAAGCATATCAGCGTCAAGTGGGAATGGAAATCAAACCAGAAGTAGATAAAAATCAGACAGCACCTAGATGCACCAAAAACAAAAAGAATATAAGGTGAAGAATCAGATGAGAAGGCCAGAAATGTGGAAAATGCATAAATATAGTTGCAAGTATAGGAAACTCTTGGAACAACCTCATGTTGATAAAGAATAAACACAGGAATGGTTAAGGAGAGGTGAATTTAAACCTAAAGGTGAAAGGTTAATATTGGGGACTCAAGATAGTGGACTACATATACTTTAGTTTACAAAGTCCATTGAAGGTGGGAGAATAACAAATGTAGGTTTTGGAAACTGCTGCACATCTTGTTGCTGGTTGTGATATACTAATGGCAGAAAGACTGTATACTGAAAGGCATAATAATGTAGCAAGATTGGGGATTGTGCAAACATATTTATGCAGCTGAAAACCACTGGGAACATGAGCCACAAAGTATTATAGAAAATTAGGAAGTTTACATCACATGGGATCATCCATTACCAGCAGTTCAAAAAATAGATGCAACAAAACCAGATACAGTAGTCCATGAAAAGACAAAAGTAGCATTGATTATTGAAATTGCCACACCCAGTGATTACAGTGTTTTGTGTACAGAGAGACACAAACAAAGTACCAGGATTTGCAGGCAGAAATGAGAACACTGTGGAAGAAATATACCCACACAGTTCCAGTAGTAGTAGGAGCAACGGGTCTCTAAAAAAAAAAAAAAAAAAAAAAAAAAATTTACAATCATACTTAAGATATGTTACCGATACATGCAACTCCATACGAATTGCGGGAGGAGTTATTATTGGGCACATTGCGGGTGCTGCGAAAAGCACTTCTGGCTAACATCGAAGACTGAAGCAATACTAATTTCATGAATTTTAATTATGCCTTGACTTAGGAAGTGGGTTCATTCCTGCCATGGTATTAGAAACCCAAAATACTTGGGAGAAATTAAGAGAGAAAGAACTCCAGCCCCATGTTTTAAGAGTACTTGCATGGAATTTTGCAGGACAGTATTTTGCAGGACAGTTAGAGGTGAGTGCTGAGGCCCCAAGCAGTACAGACAAAAAGAGTGAAAATCTTTATGCAGAATTTGCTTTCCACACTTCAAGCAATTGTTAACTTTTTTGAACATTAATTAAGAAGATAAATTTCCCCAACAGGGTACTTATATGACCGATGGACTGCTATCATTCTGAACACACATGAAGAGCATTAGATTGCATAGCTACAAAGAACTGAAGATGGTGCCAGACACCCTTCCTATATCCTGATGTCCAGATGTTGGTCTTCAGACATCTGACAGCTAGGGATGATGTAAAGACTGTGGAAATCATGTCAGTTGTGGGCTTCTGCTTAGCAGGAAGACCACATAAATTAGTACTGCAACACTATGAAGAAAAGGATAGTTGTGTAAAATCCTACCACAGCAGATGTCCTTCTGTTCACTGTTGCAGTACTCTTTACCCAAGGGATCTCCTGCGAAGGATATCCCAACATTAGGTCAGTATACCAAAGACTTTGGTATTTAGGCATCGTATGTCACATCTGCTCCTTGCACACAGCATAGGGCATAAAGGTAATGCACCGACACACACATAGAAATGAGAAAGCCCCAGGAGGAACAGAATGTCCTTAGGGAAAATGAGAACATGTGCATCCACAGGGAAAAAAAAGATTATGAACTCCTCAGCCAGGAGAGCAAGAAAACTACAGGGCAAGAGCTACAACACAGGGGGTAGGAGGGAGACGGTGAATACTGCAACAGTGAAGAGAAGGACATCAAGTGTTATGGTAAGGTTTTACACAACTGTACTATGTCCTTCCATATTACTGTTGCAGTACTTTTTACCTAAGGGAGAGTATAACAGTTCAAGAGGAAGCATGGTAGGGGGAGGGCACAGAAGAGTCCTCTACAAACCAATACAGGATAGCTCTAGCAAAACCTGCCCTGGAAACATCCAACTTGCAATGTTTAGTGAAACGTGCAGAGGACAGAGTAGCAGCTTCAAGGATGGAACTGGTATCTAAACCCTTGAAAAAATCACCAGAACAGGCAACTACCCTAGTAGAATGCACCTTTATAGATGACTAAAGATATTTTCCATGAAGAGAACAAAAAGAAATGGCCTTAGAAATCCAGAAGGCGATGGTTTGCTTAGAAACAGTGAAACTCAAAATTCCTGGGATGAAAAGAAAACCTAAAGCTGCTCTAATTTGTGAATATAAAAGTTATGTATTCACCATAACATTCCATCTCTGCTGTCCATTTTCATTTATCCTTGACTTGTGGGTCCAGTTCCCAGCATCGGAACTGACTCGGCTGTTACTTACAGCTCGAATACCAAAAACTCTCAAGCTATACCCTTACCCATAATGCTCCTCTCCCATTTACCTCAGATTGAGTTTGCAGAAAGGACAAAGGATTAAACACTGTATAAGCCTTCACAGAGACCACATCTGCTGTCATATGACAAAAATCCCTAGTAGGATGGGGCATGACCCTCTCCACCAAAGGAACTTCATAGTTGAGGGAAAGGAGAGAGGGGAGTCAAGGATAAATGGACAACACAGATGGTATCTTATGGTGAGTAGATAACGTCTTCATTTGATGTCAATTTTCTTTTAATCCTTGACCTGTCAAACAGCATCCCTAGTTATCATAGATCTAGGGGAGGACTCAAGGAAGAATATTCCTGAGCACCATAGAACCAAAAGATGGTCTTTCCCTGGAGTCCAGATCTAGTTTGTAGTAAGAGACAAAGGTATGGGGAGAAGCCCAAGTTGCTGCTACACAGATGTCATCTAGGGAAGCTCCTGCTTGAAAGACTGCTGAAGTAGCAACAGCTCTTGTAGTGAGCCTTTATAGGCCTAGGCAATTTAAATTTCCTTCTTTCATAGCTATAGGTAACACAATCTTTAAGCCATCTGGCTAATGTTACTTTGTTCACCGGTCGCAAAGTTTTGTAGGACAAAAGGGCACAAATAATTGGTCTGATTTTCTCAGATTTTTTGTTCTGTGTAGATACAAGCGTAGTTGTCTATGAATATCCAACAAATCTAAGGAGAATGCCCCTTTATTAGCAAAATTCGGAAAAAATACAGGCAAGTTAACTGTCTGATTGATATTAGTCTCAGAGGCAATCTTGGGCAAAAAGAAAATTAATTCTTTGTGAAACTGTTTTTATGAAAAAACAAGTAAGCAAGCAAGCTTATGTTTCCAAAATTCTACTAGCAGATGTAATAGTCACCAAGAAGAGGGTTTTTCATGACAAAAATTTTAAATAGCAATCAGCTGAAGGCCCAAAAGGAGGCTGAATAATGGACTGTAGCACTAGGTTGAGGTCCCACGGAGGAGTTAAGATCCTCATAAGAAGGTTTTAACAAAAGCATCCCTGTCAAGAAAGCTTTGCACAGTCTGAGAAATCAAGGTTGATCCTTCAATACCATTATGGAAGTTAGATATTGCTGCTAGCTGGAACTTTAGACAGTTGACTGGGAAGCACCTGTGTTAAAAAGAGATGATAAAAATTCCAGTATCTTATTGATAGGAGCTGAAAAGAGGTCTAGATTGCTGGCATGAGCCCAGGTAGTAAATAGTGTCCACTTACTGTCAAAGTTTGCATGTGGCTGGCTTATGAGAGGCTAAAAGGATGCAACACACTGTGGAAGAAACAGTAGGAAGCTTAGCTATCAATGGAACTGGAGAACCAAGCTGTCAGCTTGAGGTGTTGAATGTTCATGTGGGTTACTCCCTCGTGGTGGGACAATAGATCTGGAGCTAGGTCCAGGATCCATGGTTGTTGAATCAGGTCAGGCCAAATAAAGAGGAACCATATTTGCCAAAGCCAAAAGGGAGCAATGAGGATAACTCTGCTCTTCAGCCTGGTTGCGTTCTGAAGGAACTTTGGGATCAGAAGAATGGGGTGAAATGCATACAGAAGTCCGCAGGGCCAAGTATGGAGAACAACATACCTTGGGGACACCTATGCAGGGGGAATAAGGGCAAAGTAGTTGCTGCATTTGTTGTTCAAAGGAGAGGCAAAGAGATCACAGCAAGACCGGCCCCATTGATGGAGTACTTTCTCTGCCACTGTTGGATTGACACCGCTTGTGAGGCAGCAGAATGCTCCTGCTCAATCTGTCTGCTATCACACAGGAATTCCCAGGAATGTGAGTTGCTAAGAGAAGGCGAGTAGAAGACATCACCCATTGCCACACTCCGAGTGCTTCTCGACATAGGGGGTAAGATTTGGTTTGTTGATGTACCAAACCACTGACATATTCATATTGTCTGTTTGGATTGCAATTGTCCCCAAAGGAAGGGCAGTCTGGAATGCTTGCAATGCTAGAAGCACTGCCCTTAGCTCTAGGACACTGATATGTAAGTTGGGCTCCATGTGGGAACCTCGTGCCTTGGACCATCTTTCCCAGATAATGCCCCTCCCAACCCCTTCTGGGAGGCATCCATGGTCACTATGGCCTTGGGTTGTGATGGGACAAATGGGCCTCCTAGAAGAATGTCTTTGGAATGTACCCACCAAGCTAAGTCCCTTTTGCAAAGGTTGGTGATCAAAATAAAGTCTGACATGAACGGATGAGAAATAGTCCATTGAGATGCTAGCAGCCATTGCAGAATTCTCATGTGGAACCTCTCTTAAGTAAACTGGTCTGTAGTCCCCTGTTTTTGGCACTAAAAAGAATCTTGCGTAAATTCCAGATTCTATTTGGTCTGGTGGGACTTCTTAGATGACTGCTTGTTTCTTAGCAGTTTTTGAATCTTTAGAAAGTACAGTTGTATACACTTTCCATAAATGTAGATGTTAAAGAGTGTATTCACGGTTGCAGTCATCACATTTGGGTTATCTGCCTATAGGTAGCCCTCAGCCGGCCTGAATACCAGAGTCTTGGATTCCTACATCAGATGCTCTCTTCTTCCATGATGTCAGGTCGTCAGGGGGTATAAAACATGCCGCCGATGCCATTACATCAGTTTTTCTTGCTCCAGATGTCAGGTGCCCCCACAATGGGAAGCAATTATATATTATGGTACACCACCAAAAAGCAAATCTACCAGAAAACTTAAATACACCAAACAAGAAGGAAAGGTAGAGCCAAGAGAAGTCAGGGGGCTGGAGGGAGGGTAACCAGGACTGCAACAGTGAATACACCCAAACATCTACATTTATGATAGTATACAACTGTACTGCGTTTTTCATGTTTCACTGTTGCAGTCATCACATTTGGGATTACTCCCAAAGCTAAGGAAGGGAGGAGGAGGTTAGAGAGCATTAGGGCCAGCTATTAAGCCCTGCAAGACCTCAGTGGCAAAACCAGCTCTGGATTTAGAAAAAATAGGCATGTGGTAATGCTTGGTGAAGGTTTGTACAGAGCTCCAGGTAGCAGCTTCTAGGATGTCCCTGGTAGGGACTCCTCTGAAAAAGGCTGTAGAGATAGATGCAGCCCTGGTGGGATGCGATCTTATCCCCTGTGGGGTAGGTTTTCCATGGTGTTTGTAGCAGAAATGAATGCAATGGGCTATCCATTTAGAAATGGCCTTCCCGTCTGCCCCCGCAGCAAAGCCAACTACCAGCTGTTCAGATTTTCTGAGGCTTAGTCCTGTCCAAATAAAATCTAAGTTGTCTCTGCATGTCCAGAGAGTGCAGTATTCGTTCTCCTTTGTTTTGTGGATTATGGAAAAAAGTAGGCAAATGAATTGACTGATTTAGGTCCACACTAGACATCACCTAGGGCATAAAGGAAGGATTGGTCCTGAGGAAAATACTGCCTGCATGGAAGATAATGAAGGGTTCCACTGACACGAGGGCCTGTAATTCAGACACTCTTCATGCTGAAGTGATGGCTAGAAGGAAGTCTGTTTTCCAAGAAAGGAATTTCAACTCTGCAGCTGGGTCAAAGGGAGGGAGAATGAGCTTTTCCAATATAAAGTTAAGGTCCCAGGCTGGAGTAGTGGCTCTCCTGGGGGAGTCTTACATTTTTGGCCCCTCTAAGGAATTGCTTTAGCAGGGGGTGAGAGAAGAGGGGTGGCTCGGTATTATGTGCTGAAATGGCAAAGGCATGAATTTTAATTGACGAGAAGGATAGGCCCTTGTGGAGCATTTTTGTTAAGTACTGAAGAATATGAGGTAAGCTGGGCACCGTTGGTGCCCATCCCCCTGGGTCTGGCTCCAGGAACAGTATCTTTTCCACTTTTCAGCATAGGATTTTCTAGTACTAGGCCTCCTTGCCTCCAGAATGACATCTAGCACCTGCCTACTGAGGGATGCTATTGGAGAGCACAAGGAATTAGCCAGGCTGCAAGGTTCAGGGTTTGAAGCTGAGGGTGCAGAATCTGGCCCGCCTGTTGGGACAGCAGGGAAGGGGTCTGAGGCAGGTGCCATGGTTCTAGCAGTGTCATACTGCACAAGAGGTGGTACCAGTGCTGGCGTGGCCAGTCTGGTGCAATCAGTATTGTCCTTGGCTTGTCCTGCTGGATCTTTTGCAGAACCTTTGAGAGGAGAGGCAGAGGGGGAAAGGCATAAACTGAAAGGCTTTCCCAGGTAAAGGACAGGGCATCCACTTTCCAAGCTTGACTATGGGAAGTCCTTGTGCAGAATTTGTCCAATTGGTAGTTCTGAGGGGAGTGAGCACTCCAAAGGACACCAACTTTATTCAAACAGTTAAGCGCTTTCCTCTCCATGACAGAGACTTCCTCAGAACAAAAATCACAACCTTACCCAACCAAGTTAAATACACCCATAAAATATTCAATTAAGCAACAATTAAAATCCTTAAAGCAATATCAAAACAATGGAAAAAAAATCTTCCTTTATATCAAAACATTCAAGTTCAAATCAATTCCATTTGTTTATGCATGAAAGGAGAACAAGTTAAAAAGAGATTTAAAAGAAAATCAACAGGACCGTGTGTATCCCTTTTCCAGAGGGTTTGATCAGCAGGGGCGGAGCCTGGATGCCAGTAACCAAGAGGAAGTGACTAGTGAAGAACCTAACCGCCAGTGGGGGAGATTGCAACGTACATATTCAGCAGTTACCCACTTTTGTCCAACTTCGATCGGATCACCTTAAAGACAAGGGAAGCGCAACGAACGCTTCATCTTTTTTTTCAAGTTCGGGTAGGTGTCGGCAAGAAGAATTGATACAAGGGGCGAGGCCTAAGGGCCCAGGGTCAAAAAACTACTAAAATATGGTGAAAATCTGGTGCTGCCACCTTTGGTTTTTTTGAGTTGCAGTGGTGGTACTGGTGAGCATGTGGACATCAACAAAGAATTTAACACAAATGGAGTGGGTCATACAAATGAGAAATTTGCCGAACTTGAAGGTACTGTTTTTTATATGAATATTGTTGCTATTAACACCGTAAACAATATGGGTACAGCATTTGACATGTTGAATTGTGTGTTGATTCATCCATTAAATGGGGGGGGGGGATGTATTCTTTATGAAGTGACCGAAAATCATACACAACTTTGAAACAAATGTAATAGGAAACGCTAATTGCCAAATGCAAAGCGATTTACCCAATGTTATCTTTGAGAGGGGGGTTATGGAGTGTGAGACCTTTGTTGGTTGTGTCAACAGAACTGATTGTGGTACCTATGGCATTGAGAATGAAAAATTAGACAGTAAGAATGGGAGGGATGGCAGCCCCATGCCAATTGACCCTGACCTAGAGGGGTGGGAGGTTGGACAAAATGTTGAAGAAAAACATAAGGGTGGTGGTCAGGAGTTTGACAACACACTTATGGAATTATCTGTTTATTCCGACACTAGCCAGGGGGTTTTATCCGACATTGCCATTGGAAACAATTTAAATGTTATAGAACAGGTTTTTAATGGGCCTGGGTTGGCAACTGGCGATGAAACAAGTGGTTATTATATGGCACTAACTAAAAGCACCGACAATCAGGGTGACCAAATGTTAAATATACTGGTGGACTGTTTGGATAAACAACTTGAATTCAACATGGTGGGCCCCGAGATAGTGTCTAATACTAAAGGGGATTTTAAAATTTACAACTATTCAAAAATGGAAATTAAAGCGAAGCACACAGATTTTTTAGCAAAAGGATTCACATTTGTCCCCTGTAGAAAAGGAAATCTGGTGGAGTCCCTTATTGATTTAAAGAAATACACAAGAAAATTAAACTTAAAAATTTGGTTCGGGCATGACACAAATATGGGGGGACAATTAAAAGCAAAATGTAAAAAGCCTAGTACTTTTAATCCGCCTTTAAATAAAATGGAATTGTTTGAAAAAAGTTGTGAAAAAGAAATAAGGAAAAGATATAGGTACAACACACAGGCTGATTATTCAAACTTAACAGAGGAAGAAAAGCAACTCATGCTCCATTTAGTCAAAGACCCTACCATTAGGTTTATGAAGCCTGACAAGGACAATGGGGTGGTAGTCATGGAGAGAGGTGATTATTTGGATAGCATGAGTAATATATTAATGGAGGATTCATACCATGAAAGTTCTATTAACGAAATTATGGTGGCATACAGAAAAATCAATTTGGCTTTGGATGACATGGTCTTCCAGGGCCAGATCGATGGGGATGAGTACCATTAACTCAAAAATAAGTATCCTAGGGTGCCAAATATATTTGGCATACCTAAGATACACAAAGGCTTGGTTAATGTGAAATTTTGGCCCATAGTGGAAGGCAAAAGAAGTAAAACTCATTTTATTTCGAAGTACCTGGATGGCTTGATGCAAAAAGCTTTGTCTTTCTTTGATTATATTAGTAAGGACTCCTGGCATTTCATTAATAAGTTAAATGGTTTTGATCTAACAAATGAGGCTTTTCTGGTTACTATTGATGTAGTAAACCTGTTTTCACTTATTCCCCAAGATATAGGGACTATTTGGTTGGAACAACAGCTTCATAAAACCAAAATGTTTGATCAAGATGAGATCAACAAAATAATTGTTTTAATGGATTTAGTGTTGAAAAACAATTACCTATGGTTTGAAGGGATTTATTATAAGCAAGTTAAAGGAGTAGCAATGGGGGCCGCTTGTGCTCCCATTTTTGCCAATTTGATAATGTCATACTGGGAACAGGAGTACTTATTCAATAGCCAGTACAAGGACCAAATTACACACTACACCAGATTCCTGGACAATTTATTCCCAATTTGGAAAGGGACCGAGGATAGTCTTAATGAATTTTTATTAATAGAACTGTACAACAACACCCGTGGTGGTGGTGCTGCTGTAGCGTTGTCGCCTCACAGTAAGACGCTGTCCGGTTCGATTCTCAGCTAGAGCGTCTTCTGCGTGGAGACATGCGTGAATGGGCGTACCTTCATTGAAGGTTGTGCGTCAGGCCTGGCAAGCCGGTACGTAAAAATCAACTGCCAATCATTAGCTGACCGGAGTTCCGCTGTGGCGACCCCTAACCAGGAAAATCCAAAAGACAAGACCTTTGAATACAACAACGAACACATTATTTACTTAGATGTTGATTTAACCATTGATTATTCCCGGAAAAAAATCTTAACTAAAATACATAGGAAAAAACATTTTTGAATTCGTATTTAGACTATGGGAGTTGCCACTCTGATTATCAGAAAAAAGGAGTGGTAAAAGGTCAATTGATAAGGGCAGCTAGGATGGTTAGTTCAGAAGCTGATTTTTTGACTGAGTTGGATTTTATTTGTAAAATGTTCAAGCAGAGGGGATATCCTGGCTGGCTCTTGGAAAATTTAACTAGAGAGGTTATTTTTTAAGCGCAGGCATGGGGTATACAAACCAATTTTGGGCTTTGGATTAGTTAGAAATAACACCAGCCGAGGCCAGACCCAGACTTTGGAATCCGGCCGACCGAAGGGCTGCCTGAGGCCAGGACAACCCATTTGTTAGGACTGCAGATGCATCCTTGAAGGACATCATTCTTGAGGGGGTGAGATCTACACACAAGACAAATAGAAGAGTGGGTAATTTTAAATGTAATGCTTGTTCTTTTTGTCCACACATTTGAAACTGGGGATTATGTGAAAATTAATGGACATAGGTTGCATATTGGGGGCCACTACAATTGTAATAGTAAAAGGGTGATTTATATGGTTACATGTCAGATATGTCCCATTTTCTATATAGGTAAAACTAGTAGGAAATTGAAAATTAGAATGGGAGAACATTTAGGTGACATTAAGCATGGTAGGGTAACCAGTGCACTATATAGGCACATAAGTGAACATACCACACATTGTTTCAAATTTTTGGTCTTGCAACACCTCAATGAGGATGAAAAGGGGGGTATTTTGAATGTGCACTTGGATGTAATGGAATTAAAATGGCAATTGTTTATGGATGCCTCTAGATTTCCAGGCATCAATGAAACCATTAGTACTGCTAGCATTCTTAAACTTGATCAAATTTCAGGTTAGTTTATTTGAGAACTTAGGTTTTTAAAAATTTGTTTTTGGTTTGTTAATTTATGTAAACACATTTTTAACATAAAACATTTTGTTTAAATCTTGTTTTTAAGATTTTTTTAAAACAATGTGGTGAACTACGTTAACATTGAAAGTTTGATATTGCTTTAAGGATTTTAATTGTTGCTTAATTGAATAATTTATGGGTATATTTAACTTGGCTGGGTATGGTTGTGATTTTTATTCTGAGGAAGTCTCTGTAGTGGAGAGAAAAGCGCTCCGCTCAACTGTTTGTGAATAAAGTTGGTGTCCTTTGGAGTGCTCACATTCTTCTGGTTATTCTGTGGTTTTCTGAGTTTTAGTTCTACTAGTTCTGAGGGGAGGCAAGCATGTCTACCTCTGGAGTCTGAAAATCACGTGGCACCACAGGACCCGGAAGCACGTAAACAAAGGCTTTCAAAATAAGCAGATGAAGAAATCAAACAGCTGCTAGGTCTCCAAAAAGATCCTTTAATGTAACCAGGCAAAGTAAAAATCCATAATATCTTCCAAGCGCTTTCACTCGACCACATGCGAGCTTTCTCAAGGCAAACAACCTTGCTGGAAGTTCATTCAAATTAAATACTTCCAGAGTCATCACATGACTTCCTGTGAACCTTTCCCAACAGGAAAATCACCATATAAGGAAATTCTAAAATACATTCTTATTATCATTAAAAATAAGTCATTTTCTAAAAATAATTCATTTTCTAAAAATGTCTTGGCGACTGAATAGCATATTGGACTTAAAATTGAATCAAACTATTAAAATGGGTCATAAAACAATTCTGTAAAATATTTTTATAGTTTTATAATACAAATAAGTGCAGTAACCCCTTTTAACCATTGGGGTGAAATCAAAACTCCAATTTAAAGCCTAGAGTTACTAACTGGCATTGTAAAACATTTCTTATCTGAGTTGCCAATGTATAACATTCCATATATCATATTATAAAATCTTATGGAGTCAAAAGTGAATAAAACTAGTAGCGTCTAACCAGAGCTGCCAAAATAGCTCACGGTATTCTAATTTTGACTCCCAACTACGTCCTCTTATATCTGGTTGTACCTGTTCCAACACCATAAACTTTATGTCCATGTCCTTACACGTCAAGGAGTGTTTATAAAAGGCATTACTTTCCTTCCTTACATTGATGTCATTGAAGTGTTCGTAAACCCTTCTCCTAAACACCCTTTCGGTTTTCCCAATGTAAAAAGCATGGCACGCAACACAGCAACCAAGATAGACCACACCCTTGGATCCACAGTTAAAATGTTTGTTGGAACGGAACTTAAATCTTCTGGAGGGAAGGTAGTAAGACCCCAAATTTAGCATAGCGTGACATTGCTTGCACATCCCACAGGGATAAGTGCCTAATTTCTTTCTATTGTGATTCTGTGGATCCTCTAACCTAATATCTAAAAGTTCTTTCAAATTCCTGCCCCTTTTCCTAACAAAAGAGGGGTAACTGGGCATAGAATTCTTAAGATCTTCCTGAAGTCTGAGAATGGACAGCCTTGGAGACAAGAGAGAAGCCAGCATAAGAACTGTCTGAAGCCTGCAGCAGAGGAAAATATGATCCTGGGAAGGTGTTAGGACTGACGTCTGGAAGTTTATGGTGAACTCCAGACTCTGTAATGGGGAAATAGGGACCCTGAGATCCTTAACTCATTACAGCAGAGTGATGTCTCCAGGCATTTCTGCAGTTACACCCTACTGCTCCTCTAGGCGTCAAATATTGCCTGTTCATATTTGCATTAATTCCAAAACCATGTTACATACAAGGTATCGGAAAATTTTATCTTGAAGCATACATGATAGCAAACACAATTGTATTGATATATGACCTCTGTCAATGGGTATTTGTTAAAAATGTAAGGTGATCACTTAAATTTTTAAATGCTGAAGCCACGCCCACTAGGGGTTAAAGGTACACACTCAAAAGAGCTCTACTGGAGGGAATGAGTTAAGCAGAGAGTTGGGGGAAGGAGCTTTAATAAGACGATCATCTACTTAGGGAAAGATCTGAATGTCTTGAACCCTGCCAAAGGAAATGACAGGAGCGAGACATTTGAATACCCTTGGGGAAGTAGAGATGCCAAAGGGCAAAGCAGAGAACTGAAAATGCAAGGAAGAGATAGAGAAACAAACACTTCCTGAAGAGGACGTATGGTGATATGGACAAATGCATCCTTATGATCCAGAGATATCAGAAAGGCTTTGGGTAGAACAGCAGGAAATAATATCTGCAGAGAGAGCATCTGAAAGGAAAGAAGGAATCTTGAGGAAGGTGTTCAGCCTGAAAAGATCCAGAACTGGTCTCCATGAGCCTTCCTTTTGTGGGACCAAAAATATCCTGGAATAAAACACCTTCTCTTTTTGGGCAGGAGGCATGACGTGAAAGGTGCCCAGAGTCAAAAGAGTGTAGAACCTCTGGGAAAGAGACAGTTGTTCCCAAAAAGGGAGGAAGGGACTTCCAAACCATGAAATATCCCTGACAGGTAATAGAGACAATCCATGAGTATTAAGTGATCTGAAGCCAATTTGGAAGAGACAGTGAAAGACAGATGGACAAGGGAACCTGGCTTAGGAAAGGAGGAAGCAAACTGCCAAAAAAAATCCAGCTCGTCCTGGAAAGCAGGTTTCTGGGGACAGAAGTCAGAGCAGACTTAGCAGCAGGCACACACTTAGAATCCTTCTTGCCCTTGGGAGGAGGGTTAGATTGCCTACAGACAAATGCTGACTTGAAATCTGGGAATAGGGGAAATAAAAGTATGTCTCAGTTCCTGCAAGGTTTTGCCCATGTCCTGGAGAGGTTTGAAAGGCAAAGCAGTAGCAGAACTAAAAAGATTTTTATTATCGTAAGGAGCATTCTAAAGTTTAGCAATAACGTCTTCAAAGTATAAAGACAAACCCAAAAATAAGGCCTCTTAACTGAACCAAAGGCAGCAGCTCTAGAAGAGGTTATCAACTACATCACAGCTGCATCTCATCGTGTGGCATGCAACTTGAGAAGCACAGCCTGGCAGGGAAAGGGACGAAGTCTTCCTTTCAGAGTCAGGAAGGTTAGAAACCACTTTGGAAACCTGAGAAAGGAGGGCCAAAACATACCTGGTCCTTTGAGTCTAGTAGTTGATAGCCGAAAAGGATAAAGTATCAACACTGTAAACCTTTATGCCCAGCCTCTCCATAGCACTACTATCCTTATCAGACGGCAGCAGTTTGGTTGACAGCAATAACTTGGATGGCTTATCAGATGAGACTGATTAGGTTCATAGATAGTACTAATCTATGAACCTATGAAGATGAGACTGATGCTACAGAAGAGTCAGCAGAGGGGCAGTTATGAAGAAATGTACACTCCTCGGGCACTTTATAAAATTTATCTGGCTTCTTAGGTGCAAGGGGCTGAGAATCAGGGCCTGCAGATGCTGTTGAGAAAGTATCCAGGAGGGCAGCCAGAACAGGAGGAACAACAGATGCAGACTCCATCTGCAGAAGTTCTTAATACATTTTCTGAATCTCAGAGATTTAACACTCTCATTTAAAATAATCCATCATACCAGCAATGGTATCCCCAAAGGAGAGTTTTCCAGAGGGGAATCTGGAGTTACGGAGTCCTCCTCTTCTGAACTGCAGTCTTAATGGGGAAGGGATATGGAAAGAGTATGCCAAAGATCCCCCCCACCAAAGTCCAGGTCCTCATCCAAGGAATCCAATTCCCTGGACCTAGAGTGGAGTGGAACATCAGTGAAGAGGAGGCAAAGAGACCCTCTGAAGAAGCTTCAAGGCCATGAAAGCATTAAAAAGGCCCCAAGTGAAATCCTGTCATTGACATTAGGGTTCCTTAACAAAAGGGGAAATGTGCTTTGTTTCTTCTTTTTCTGCAGGAAGTCTGCAAGAAACACCTTCGGAGAGTTAGACCCCTGGTAAGATTCAATAATGGTTGTGGGAATCTCTTCCCTAAGATCTGAGGAATCCCCCTCAGTCCTTCGGATACAATCAGCTGAGGTTCCCCTCAACATCAGGCACTGACTGAAAAGTCTGCGAGGATGTGCAAGAAGCCAGATCTATGCCAGCCTTCGATGTGGTCACAGCAGAGGAATCCGAAGCAACCGGGATGGGAGGATTCCGCCATAGCACCTTGAGTCAACAACTTAAGATGCTGGTTCTCTAGGGACATGGACAAGGAGGAGAGAAGACTACTAAAGGTCTTGGGTACAAACGCCTGGCAGATACAGCACTGTGTATGGCATGGAAAGCAACTAAACAAGAAAGACCCTGATTCTGACAATCTTTATGGGGAAGTCTTCCTCCCACACTGACAATCTCCCTTTCTGGATAACATGAGCATAACAGCCACAAAAAACAGAGGAGGAGAAGAAACCCCAATGGAGCACTTATCACAGCTTGGAAACCATGCTAGCAAAAGGGTGTTCAGACTGACGTTCAAGAATGACATTCGTTTCAGTGTGTGCGCATCCGTACATTACCTTTATGTATTACGCCATGCGTGGAGAGCGTATTTGTGATGTACAATGCCTGTAAGTACTAAAGGCTTTGGTATACTGGCCGGACGTTGGGCTATCCTTGGCAGGAAATCCCTTAGGTAAAGAATACTGCAATAGTGATATGGAACGACATCATCAATTAAAACACTTATTTGCTATGGCAAATGCACACTTGTCATTTAAAGGCCTTCTAGGGGTACCTTCTCAGTGAATGTGAGCAGCTTTGTTGTCAGATTTTTTCTTTTTTGCAGTTACATAAATAAATAAAAATGTACATACACTTTGTTTGGGTTAGTCCCACTAAGCCAAAGATCTCTTTTCAAAGACCTACTGACACAGACTACAAGAAATTTGGCCAGGGTACTGGGGAACTTCCTACTCTTTTTAATAACTACTAAATGTAGGATTCTATCCTGTATTAACCTCCAGGGTTAGATCACTCATGGTAGACTCTAGACTAACGCCAGATATTTAATCAACAAGACCCTGATTTTTTTAGTTTGATGGAACACAGATATGGCACTACGGGTATGGACAGCTTATTAACACAGCATGTTACTGTCACATCTAGGACCAAGGCTGCTGAAGAGTCTTTGCCAGATGGCAGAGATGAGGCTGCACCTGGGACAGTACCGACAGCCAGACACAGGAAAAAGCTGGGATTGACAAGCAGGTGGTCATCAACACAGACATGGATGGCTGTGTGAAAGGTGCAGCCTAAAAGCCTGGAGAAGGACAGGCCAAAGTGGCCTACACTGATGTCCAGTAGTGTCAGATGGCCAGTGCTGGGTAGCCAGCATCACCAACAGCAAAGCTGACACCAGGTAACTCAAACTACTACCAAAAATTCAGACATCAGGGCTAATGTCAGGTAGGGTGATACTAAGGCTACTGACAGGAAACTGGAAACATCTGGCATTGAAGCTTGCATTAGGAAATTTAACACAAGGGCAGATGCCAGGCCAGGCCTGTTGGTAAGGGAGATACAAGGCCAATGCCTAGTTAAGACTGGGATATCAACAAAACTGAGGAGCCGATGTCACTACAGCTACTTTGAAATGGTTGGGACAAAAGCATGGTGTGGCTCATCTAAACTAGCACCAGAGAGGATGCAAATATAGTTCAAATCAACACTGAGAATGACAGGCCAGCAATCTAGAAGATACTCTAGAAGCTGCTAGAGATCTGCCAACAGCAGATGTTGCCCTTGAAGAACAAACTTGAAGATGGACTAGATATGTGGTGTATTTAATTGGTAACAGGAATCTTTCTGTAGTCTCTGTGAACATCAATCCAGAATGACAAACAAATGCAAAATGGTGATATCAGAGGGAAAATACTAGACATTAGACAAGTCCGGAAATTATTTTCTTGCAGCAATATGAAACAACTGGAAAGAGCAGACTGTTCAGATTTCGATATTGTAGTGAAAGAGACAGGGGTAAAAAAGCACTCAAAATATTGGAGCAGAGCTGAGCATGTGAACAAGGGCTTTTCATCTATGACAAACTAGATATGAATAATAACTTGAGTGAAACTGACATTAATCTATTGTTCACAGGTTCATTGGTGTTTACTAGGCTAACCACCACAAGGGGCTTTTTAAGCCTAGCCATGCATCCCAAATCTTTGACAAGTTCGGATACCCTTGATAAGTGTATGCATGGGCCTGGGAGAGTAACCATTTACAGGTTACCTGTGTCCATTAGAGACGTAGGTGCCAAGTTTGGGATGAATTTCTAGTTTCCCATCCAACTGTCCAAGTTGCATTTGAACTGGTTTAGCGAGAAACACTGCTTCATATGGATGGGGAACCAATTCTTTAGACAGGGTATTCTCTGGGATACATACCTATTTCTCCAGCAGGTCCTATTAATATCACAGCCAAGGTTTACGTTTTTAGAATGGGTAATTCTGTTGCTATTTGTTTTGTGGATATGCAGGAGGTCCATCAGAGTGGGGTGTGACAATGCCCTGTATGCCAGGCATAGATCTCCCCTCAGAAGCCTGAAGGAGACAGAATACAGGGATAGGACCTTGAGGTGGTCTGCATACGACATTTTACTTGAGCCATGTATTCTTTTAGTGAGGAACCTCTGTGAACATTCCAATTGCTGGATATGCCTGGTTAGGTACATACCAAAGGAACATTGTACTCAATGATAGGTCTGATGAATGCCGAATACAGTGGAACAATGACTTCCTTGGTCTTAGATGCCATATCTTTGTTTATTAGTTGCGCAACACAGAATGATTTCCTCACCACTGTAGACACGTGATGGTCAAAGGCTAGATTACTATCTGTGTGTGTCAGCTCTAGGGGGTATGTTGTCAATATGACGGTTACCAGGGATGGAGGACTTCCCAAAGGTTACCATTATGCATTTCTTGGCATTTAGTTTTAGTCCATAGCTCTGACACCAGTTGTTTGTGTCAACTCCTCCGGGAGAAAATTTGTGTCAGTGTGAGATTCAGCGACAGCTCCTAATTTGCAATCTGCATATTTAGTCAGGCAGAGACCACTGACATCGGCCTTGACTTCTAAAAAAATAAATACCAAAAAGGAGCGGTCCAAGGACTGATCCCCAAGGGGCTCCACTTGTGATTGGCCTCTTTGTAGAGGTGGACTCCCTGATTCTAACTTCTTGGGTCCTGTCGGTGAGCCAGGTGGCTATCCACCAGGTGACATACGGGTTTATACCCAACCTCTTGAGTTTGTCAACAATGTCAAAATGGGGTATTCTGTCAAATACCTTGGCCAGGTCAAGGTAGGCAGTGTAAACGATTCTGCCCTCATCCATTGAGTCAACCAGGTTGAGTATGCATGATCTGCCCTTGATGAAACCAAACTGGGTTGGGTCCAGTGTCTGGAGGCTTAGTAGATCTCTATTGATCATTTCCATGATAATTCTTTACACAAGACTGGTGAGACTTCTGGGTCTGTAGTTTCCAGGGTCTGTAGATGGCCCACCTTTGTGCAGAGGGATGACGGTTGCCTTTCTCCATTCATGAGACACACCTGTTTGTCGGCTACTGTTAAACAGTAATTCCACAGGCCCTGACAGATCATGTTTCATGCTATTTAGAAAGCATCCTGGGATATTGTCTGGGCCCACTGATGCAGAGTTCTTGGTCTTAGAGCATTAAGGACCTGTTCCCTAGTGATTGTAAGGGGAGTTATATTCAATGATATTTCCTGAGGGAAGATTGAGGAGGAGAGAGGTAAAGTTGGAGCTGAATTCATCAGCCAGGACGTTTGCTGCATCCTTTGGATCAGTAGAGGTGGCTTCATTTAAAATGAGCTCTGCAAATAATTGTGTATTGCCTTTGAGGTTGTGGACATAGCTAAAGAATGCTTTGTAGTTGTCCTTGCCCTGGGAGGCCAAACTTACCTCAAATTTGGCTTTGGTAGACTATTTGTCCTCGGAGTGGTTTAGTTTGATGAGAGTGTTTTTATCCTGCTGGGTGTTGTATTTTTCTAGAATACACATGAACACAGAAGCACGCCTCTCAACTGTCCAGAATTCTGCAGAATGGACACACTTTTGTTCATATTTTTGGTCTGTTCCTCATAAAAAAAAAATTCCAGCAAATCATTGAGGACTAAAGTCACTAAATATTGAGACTTCACATCCTTCAGAAAATGCATGCTAATGCAGAGCCTGATATTCTATCAACTTTCTAAGATTAAAGTCTGTCCCTGATTTTGTCCCCCCCCCCCCCATTATTTCTGTGCCCAGAATTCTTGAGTCACAAAATTGAAAGATATAAATGCATATACAAAATATGCTTGTTCAAGCTTCTGCTTTATGTCAGCTACCTATTTTAAAAATGTGCCTAAAAAAAAAAAAAAAATAAAGAAAATTAATTTAGATGGTGCTTAAAGAACCGTTCCCCTTAAAGGACAAACACAAAGTGAAATGCATAAACAAAATAAGAGTCACACACAAAACTAGTCTGGATCTTTGTGCACTTTAAAGTTTCAACTGCAGAGGTTAAAGTAATTTTCTCAAAAAGTACTAGAAATAAACTTTCTTGAGATACCAGCCTTTGAAATATAAATACCAATATATCAAGTTATTTCTTCACAACCAGAAAGTAGCGCTTTTCTCTCCAACATTCCCTTTCTCAGTACAGCAATTGCTATAGTCCATCAATTGTATCACTAAGTGACTCTCACCTCTGGCCTCATATCCATTCAGAGGTAACAGGGTCTTAGCACAACAGAGAAAGAACATTTTGCTTTCATAACATACTGTCCCAAAAACATCAACACCACCATCAGACATTAATGTTACTGTTTTCTGAAGTAATCAAAACATGTAGACACTTGCTTCTGAATTAAATTACACAGAGGGTACAGAAATGAAGCAGTAAGCCACAAAATTCATTGCTAAATATATTAGCCATTTCTGATGTACTAACATGGGCCTTAATTTCCTTGTTTGAAAATGAACAGCTTATGAACTAGGACAGGGGTGACACTTATTAGGATGACCCCCCCCCCCTCTGCAAAAATAAAATATGTGAATAGACTTTTCCTTCAGAAGCAAAGGAACCTCTGATGAAAGCATTCTACGAGTAGCCAGGGGTTCACCTGTATTGTATGATGGTTATCTTCACAAAATCCACATCAGCTGAATGACCCAGCTTGTAGAGTTTATGTCAAGTTATGCCTGCTTGCAATCCACTGTAAGATTACAAATTTTTGCAAACTGCACAATATGTCACAATTCTAGTCAGAACCAAAGCTAGACATTCTGCATGACGAATCCCCGAAGTTTTGCAAGACTTCCAGATAGCAGAGTGCATTTTGTTGTCTATCTCTCTCTCTGAAGCCTAAAGGTCTTCATGACGAGTCTGTTAGAACAGAAATTGCAATGCTTCAGGATGAACGTTTTGTATTTTGATAGTTCCCAGTCTTCCACAGGACAGTCACTACCTCAAATAATAGTCAATAACGGCTGAGAAAGCAGCAAAACCACCACATCCAAGAGCACCGGCTTTTAGACCAGCTGTAAAGACATCAAAAACAGAACAGATTAGTTCAGTAAGAGTAGCAAAACTAAGCAATATAGCCTACCATCATGAAACAGTGACTTTGTCCAGCAACTCTTGTAGAACACTACTGCAAAACTGATTACTACAGAGGTACTCACGACATCAGAAAAGAGTTACATTTGGCAGTGGCAAGGTCTGCAAACACACTCAGAAAAGCAATGGACATGAAAAACCTTACTGAGCACATGAATAGAAAAACAAGGGAAAAATCTCTGCCTCCCCTTATATCACTAGACAGCTTACATTGCTAAAGTTAAATTACAGACGGACTCCATCATTGTTACGCAGCAGGGTGGTTTCTAGCAAACATTTTCTGGATGGTAGGTGATCTGTGCGAGCCTGAAGACAATGCATTTGTTTGTGTCTTTCGGCTTTTCCCCGGTTAGGGGTCGCCACAGCGGAACTCTGGTCAGCTAATGATTGGCAGTAGATTTTTACATACAGAGTTGCCAATTCTGACGCACAATCTTCAACGAAGGTACGCCCATTCACGCATGTCTCCACACAGAAGACGCTCTAGCTGAGAATCTAACCGAACAGCGTCTTACTGTGAGGCGACAACGCTACCGCAGCACCACCATGGAGGACTGAAATTAAAGCACAAAAGGGGGAAAAGGTCTGCTTTAATTTTTCAGATTATTATGCAGCCCTGTAACCCTAGCCATCTATGGATAACCCTAGCCATCTATGGACACAGGAGAAGGGGAAACCTTATGATTCTCTAAGAAGCTTTCTCACTATAAACTGGTGAAGTACAAGCCCCATGATGTATTCTGAAATGTCATTTTTTCTACATCTGTATTGACGTCAAATTTCTAAATAGTTTTAAATTGTTTCAACAATTATGCTCTTATATTTAAGACAAGCAGCTCCAGCATAATTAGCATTCCACAAATCAAGTTGCAAATCACCTTTACATGGACAACAGTAAATGTTAAGTTGCATATAAACAATTCTGGGTAGTAACTGGGAAATGTTTTATTGCACTAAATAAATGATAATATGGAAACATTTCTAAATGAACAGGAGAGCATGTGAGGGTAATATGCTGACACACAATATCATAACCTCCCAAATGCATAACATAATATTAGTATGGACTGTTGTGTTGTATCCCCAAACAATATGCGGCAATAAAAAAACAGATTAAATGAAGTACATGCACAATACTGTCCAGGAATGAGGGTGTTAAAGTACAAAAGCACACACCCACAAGCCTTCGCTCACATAGACATAATCAACACAAAACCACCTAGACAAAGTCCTCACTCAAATAGGCATGACTATCACGGGAGTGTTAAGACACAGCCATCAACCTCATAGCAGTGACTAACAGTAAAAAAATTCTCTCAACTTCACAATGTACTACATAATGTTTAAGGCATGACTGCAACCACATAGAAGTGACCAAAAAATAGTGCAAGCTGGACAGTGACCCCTCCAAATTTAGTTGTGATAGTACTATAAAGATAACGTTTCAGAACAGTGATATTTGGATGATGTCCTTAATTGATCTAGAATTCATCTTCGTTACAATAAAACATTATTTCTTTAAATATTTTGGTTTGTTAACCAAGTAGGTGGGCTGGTCCAGGGATCCTTTTCAGCCAAGACCTTGCAGAATCAAAACATCAAACAGCAGTAATGCAGCGCAACAAATATTCAATACAAAATAGTATAATTCTACGGACTATATATATGACAAAAACATAAAATGAGAATACTAAAGAAATGTGTACAACCATATACAACACATTTATAATTAGATATGAGCTGCAGAAGAGCAAATCAGTAAACAAAAATAATACAGCAAATGAGTGAAGAACTGGAATATTCAAGAGACTAACCTGATAGGCAGGAAGACACATTAGCTATTAACTAATAGGAAAGGAGTAAGTTATGGGATGGGCTTCAGAAAGGCTTACTGCAAGGGGAAACCTTAACATAACTGACCCCCCCCCCCCCCCCCCCCGGAAAGCTCTTCCAAATCTTAAGCTGCTCTAATGCTGAGGTTTCCTGTTAAGGGAAGCCTACTTCAGTTTGGGTGACTTAGTGCAATAAAACAGTCCCCAGTTACTCTACAAAACTATGCAGACTTCAAAGAATCGCTAAGCAGAGTTAAATGTTACTGTTAGAGGAAAAACTGAATGCAGACAAAAGAAGGTGGTCATCCATTCATTCTTATGGAAGCAGCTGTGGTGCAGTTAAGTTCAATGAAGACATGGGGGGGATGTGTATGCCCATCTATGTGCATGTGTGTCTGTGCCCATGTCTGCCTAAATGGTTGTATGGGAAGGGAGGTTAGTTATGGAATCAAGAGGCTGTGGGTGGGTGGGTGCTCATGAGTATAAGGTGGGGATGGACTTTGTCAACTCACAGGTTCACATGTGTATACTAGGCTAATGACCACTAGGGCCCTTATAAGCCTAGCCAGACAACCCAAATGTGACACACAAATTTGATTTATATAGGGGGATGATTTACTGACTGCCTCTGCCCATCAGAGACATAGGCATAAGATCAGGGGTAAATTTCCAATTACCCATCCACTGGTCCATGTTGTGCTTAAATAGGGCTTGGGAGGAACCCTTGTTTCACATGAATGAGGAATCTGTTTCAGAGGATGGGAAATCTCCGAGAAACATATTTGTCTCCAACATGTCCTATTTATGTCACAATCAGAATTTAGGTCTTTTGATCTAGTAGTTCTGATGTGGTTTCTCTTGAGGATGTGCAAAAGCTTAATCGAAACAGGGTCCAGGGATGCCTTGCATACAAGGCAAAGATCATCTCTCAGAAGTCTGTATGATACAGAATAGAGAGAGACAGGGCTCCGAGGTGATAAGCATAGGACATTGTGTTTACTCCCTGTACTCTTTTTGTAAAAAAAATTTGGGCACGCTCCAGTTGTTGCATGTGCCTAGTCAGGTACATACTGAAAGGGCATTACACTCCACGAGGAGTCTGATGAGGGCCTAATAAAGTGGTATGATGACCTTTGTGGCCCTAGATGCTATCCCCTTACTTATAAGCTGAGCAACATTTACGTATTTTCTTACTACCTTGGACACTTGTTGGTCGAAGGCGAAGTTACTAACTACATGAATTCCCAGACCCCTAACTAGTGAATTAACTTTTAGGGGGATTTTATTGATGATATAGTTACCAGGGGAAGTCAACCTTCCAAAAGGTGTTATAATGCATTTCCTGGCACTAAGTTTTAAGTCATGGCTTTGGCACCAATTGTTTTTCTGGTTTAAACCTTCCTGAAGGGTGTTCTTGTCTTGGGGGAATCCAATAACTACATCCTGCTTGCAGTCACCTACTTATTTGGTCAGCCAGAGGCCTCTGACTTTGACCTCTGAGAAGAATATGCTAAAGATATGCAGGTCCAGCACATAGCCATAAAGGACTCCACTCGTGATTGGTCTCTTTGTGGAGGTGGCCTCACTGATTCTAACCTCTTAAGTACTATCAGTAAGCCAACTAGCTATCAAGTGTTATAAAGGAGTTTATGCCTAGTTCTTTAAGGTTGTAGTCAATGCTTGAGTAAAGTACTGTATCAGATGCTTTAGCCAGATCTAGGAAGGTAGTATGCACACAGCCTTCCCCTCATCCATTTGCCTTAGTGATTTTTTTTTCCCAAAAAAGTCCACCAGGTTCAGTAATCATGACCTTCCTTTGACAAAGCCAAACTGGGATGGATACAGGGTCTGCAGATGTGTGTCCTTGCTGATACTTTCCATGGCTTTACAAATAAGACTAGTTAGACTAATGGGTCTGTAATGTCAATAATCTGTTGAATGCCCTCCCTTATGAAGGTCCTCCATTCTTGTGGAACAAAGCCTGTTTTAAGACTACTGTTAAAGGACGACTCCAGGGGTCCTGATAAGTCATATTTTAGACTGTTCAGGAGGCATCTTGGGATGTCATTGTGGTCCACTGAGGCTTTAGTGAATGCAGCCAGTACATGCTCCCTAGGTATACTTGGAGGGGTTATGTTTGAGGGCATTTCTTGGGGGGTGATTGGGGTGAGAGGAAGATAAAGTTGGAACTCAGTTTGTCCACTAACAGTTCACTTTATTGTCAGACTTGGTGAATGTGGCACTATTAACCACCAGTTCAGCTCTGACATAGCTGAAGGCCTTATGGTCATCTTTCACCTGACATGCTACCTTAACCTCAAAGCTTTTTTTTTTTTTTATATCTAATTAGCCCTCTTTGTTGCCTATTTAATTTGATGAGAGAGTTTTTAATCTTCATGGGAATTGCCATTCATGATTTTTGCCATATTTTTTTTCCTTTTGTTGTATATCCTGTTTAATTTGGGATGCCACCAGGGTGGTTCGTTTCTGGTGCTAGTTCTGGTCTTACTTCTGGTAGGTACAGCAGCCTTTATGCAGCCATCGAGAAGGATGTACACAGTTTCTGAGAGCAATTCAATGCAGGATGCTGTGTTCCTGAGGTTTGTAAAGGTGTTAAATTTTGACAAACCATGACTTAATAAAAGTTTGTTTGCCTTGGAGTAGTTCCTAACTGTTAGTGGTTTTACAGAGTTGATTTTGAAGGTGACTGCTTTATTGCTTTATGGCTGGAGCCTCTGGTCAAGAGTGTTAGGATTTATGAAGCCCATTAATCTCTGTACCTCTAGATTTGTGGCAGTGTAGGATTCCCAGTCTACAGAGGGGTAATTAAAGTCCTCATGAGTATGATGTTAGACTGGATGCCAAGCGTCTCCAGTAGGACCAAGAATGCCCTGTGAGCTTCTTGGGACATGGAGGGTGACCTATACCTGGCTAGGATGTGGTACAGGATTTTGTCTAGTGTGACCTGCATGTGGAAGCAGAGTATCATCCTGTTTGACCAACTTACATTATTAACAGGGATCTCTCTATACAGAGACACCTCCAACTTTAGCCCTTATCTTTGCAGCTACTGGTCTAAAAGTGTGGAAAGCACTGAAACCTTCCATGGCCAGAGTAATTTCTGCAGCTTTAAACCATGTCTCGGTAACTGCACAGATGTCTCTGAGGGAGTGTAGTGTTTTTGTAAGGCTCAATCAGTGCATGGGCTGCTAGGTGAGTACTGCTGCCATCAGGTCTGACAGTGTTGAGGGAGCGATTCAGAATGAGGCAATAATGAGGTCTTTCTCATTGCAGCTATACTAGTCTCTGAAGTTCGTTTTCTTACTGCTTTGGTAACTGACCAGTCTGCAAGTAGACAGTTACCACAAGCGGTTACCTTCTTTCCAAGTCCTAGGGATTTTTACATCTTTATTAAATTATTACACTTTAACTGTGCCTTGTTTACATACATTAACAGAAAACAAACCATAAAAATGTTCACTGCTGCTACCATGCAGTATACTGGTTTTCCATTCTTTCTAAACCTTTTCTAGCCACTTCCGACTGAATCTGATAAACATCATGCAGTTGTTTACATGCCCCACTAATTATCCTTTTAACAGCAGCTGCTGTACTACACACTATTAAAAACTCTTCCAGAGCTGGGGTTTTTTCATACTCTGCCTATACTTCCCCTGTCCCTTTTGCTCTGACTACACTTATCAATCTGTTTTGGGGAAGGCAGTCTCTAGCCAGTGGTCCAAAGTTCTGCTTAGCTTTATCCCACTCTATTACCTTACCCACCAGAGTTACTTGCTTCCTATACCTTGGTTCCTTTGCTAATTTCTTCCATTAAATTTCAGAGTCTCTTGCATATTTTCTATAACCCTACTTGCACACATCTCCATTGGCAAAATCTCCTTTCTCTACTTCCATGCTGTCTTAGTTGCTGTTATAGTTGTTCTCCTTAAGGACTGCATCCAAAATCTGAGTCTCATTATTTCTCACCCCCCCCCCGATTTCATCACCCTCCCTTTCCACGTATAACCTTCTGATTGTGTTATGTACGAGCACTATATAGCTCTAAAATATACTTTCAGATCCGACAATATTAAACCATCTTGTTTTATGGGAAGAATCAACTTATCCCACTTAACCCTTGCCCCCTCCTTCCCTTCTGAAATACAGTATTTCAACTGTACTAATTACAATCCACAACTTTGTTTCCAATTGATATAAATACACCTGACCTATTATGGTCCACAACTTTGCCTCCAACTGATATAAATACACCTGACCTGTATATAAAACTAGATGGACTAGAAACATTTTCATAAACAAGAATTTCTAGCTTCTCAATTTTTATTATCCTTTGTTTAATCTCTTTCCATGGGCCCTTAGCTGCCATAATAGAATCCTTTTTAATCTGTACACCTAAACATTTTATCTCCCCATAAATATTAATACTGTTGAATAAATTCATGTGTAGATACAGTTTACTGCTACAGCCTTTGTTTTACCTTCATTCAGTGTTGTAGAATGCTGGAACCAACTCCCAACAGACCTCACTACAATCTCCTCTTCCTCACTCTTCAAAAAGAAGCTAAAACTTTATCTCACAAACCACTGGCTCTGTCCATGCAGCAACCCTGACTAAAAATCTCCCTTCCTGCATATTACTAGATTACTCTTCCTAAATTATTTCACATTGTGCTATTCTGATTCTATATGCCACATAACCTGCAAATTTGAACTACTTCTCCCAGCTTCATTACCTCTCCTTCCTACCTTATTCTTAGCAAACCTCTCTGTATTTCCTCCCCCTTTTTTCTTTCTGTCTCATTGTACCATCACTAATCCCCTCTCTACTCCTTGTATTAACCAAAAAAAAAAAACTTATTGTTGTGGATTTAATGGGATGAGATTTTTTTATTGTGAATTTAACTGTTGTTGTATTCTAATTATTTTATCTATTATTGTTAACATAACCAAACAATTTTGGATTTTCTTCATGATCACAAGTGCCCTCTTACTTTGATTTGTATTAAATCGTTTGTCATTTTTTGGAGCTTTTCTCCCCGGGTCTCTACTGAAAATGGACTTGTATCCAGATAGACTAGCCCAGTCAACAAATGTTAAATAAATAATAAATAAATAATAGAACATTCTGAGACTAAAGTACAGTATCCTTTTTCTGGACTTGTCATCTGCTAATAAAGCTAACTTTTCTTGATTACTATACCAATTATAACACCACATTTGAGAGTCCCGTGTTTTCTTTGCAAATGCATCTAAATATAAAGCAAATAAAAAGGGAAAGAGACCACCACCTGCCTTGTTTCCCTTTTCAAATACTGTCTGCCTGAATCAACCTCAATCAGTATCATTTTTGGCTTCTCTTCTCTGACCTTTAGGAGTACCCTGGGAAGGAGAGGCAGTGGAGGAAAGGCATATACTGTTAGATTTTTCCAGCTGAAGGATAGGGCATCCACTCTCCATGCTTGTCTCTGATAAATCCTTGTGCAAAATCTCTGTAATTGGCAGTTGTGAGGGGAGGCAAATAGATCTATGTCTGGGCATCCCCATTTCCTTGTTATCGTGCAGAAGACTTGTGGATCCAGATGTTCATCGTGTTACCCTGCTGCAGTCATCACACTTGGGTTATCCTGTCGTCAGGCGGTCCCGCAGTCGGCCGGAATTCCAAAGTCTTGGTCCGGCGTCAGATGCTGTCGCTTCTTCTTTGATGTCAGTGCGCCAGGGGTATATATAAATGCAACCGACGCCATTTTCTCCAGTCTTTCTTGCTGCGCGGTGCCCGAAGCAGAAGCAGTTCGCAAGTGCCGGTCGGCCGACTCCTGAGATTTTCGAATTCGAATTTCAGACCGAAGTCTTCTATAAAGCTAAGTACCCCGTTGGGGAAACTTTTCTTGCCTCAGACCGATGTCAGAAAAAGTTAAGAATTGTATTTCTTGTGGGAAGCAAATACCTCATAAGGATTTTCATTCTTATTGCATACCTTGCCTACGCCCAGACCACAACGTCACTAGCTGTCGTTTTTGTGCTAGGTTTAATAAGCGTACTATTAAAAGACCCTTTGATTTCGCACGACACTACTTCGGTAGAAAATTTAACTACACAACACTACTTCGGTAGAAAATTTAACTACACTATGCCGTCGGAGCAACCGACTACCGGCGTGCACAAAAAACGCAAGGATAAGGACAGACAACCCAGGCCTAAGCCAGAATCCGAGGCCTCGGCTGGTCCGGTATCCGGTTCTCCGGTCCTCAGTGAGGCTCCGATGCAGCCCCTGACTACCGCAGATGTGGAACCCGAGACCGCTTCGGAACTTTTGGCGGAATGTACCAGGCCGACGCAGCCATTTTGTTCAGGCCCTACCGACGACATTGCTGAAAAAGATGTCAGTGCTGCAGAAACGCCATCGGTTTCTGAAGGCGTTTTCAGACAGACGACGCTCACCATTAAAACGTATCATAAGACGAAGACTCCTATTAAATCTAAAAGGACTGCACTTCAGTCCCCTGTTCAAGGCCCCATGCCTAAGAAACAGATGCTCAAAATGGCTGAAGATTTGATCTCTTTAATCAGGGGTTCCCAGCCCACTCCTGACAAAAGGCCCAGACAAGAGGAAGATTATGCATCCTCTGAACAAGTGTCCATTTTTTCAGACTCCTCTGAGGACCAAGATTACTCCTTCTCCCCTTATGAAGATTCTGATGCTGAGGATTCCATTCCCTCAGCTTCTCCTCCTGAAGACTACTCCTTTGGGGAAACTTTACACACTATGAGGGAACATTTTCACTGGGAAGGTCAGGACTACTCTGACTCAAAGAAAAGGCTCAGAGAGTTTCTTTTACTCCCCCAGCACAGACCACTTGCCATCCCACCAGTTTTAGACATTGTGGATGATGTTTACTTAGAATCCAGTTTGAACCCAGACTCTACCTCCTGCTCCGGCCAAGCCTGACAGATACTATAGGGTGCCTGATTCCCACAAATTTCTTTATAAAAGCCCTGTTGCTGACCCAGAGACATCTCCCAGGGTCCCAAAGGGGCTAAGGCTTCTATGGCTAAAAATCCTGTACCCTCTGAGAGGGATTCCAGAGCACTAGACAGGTGGGGGAAAAGTTTACACCTCAGCCACTCTAGCTATGAGGGCACTTAATTGCCAATTTCACATGCTTAAGTATCAGCAATTTCTAATCTCTCAGTTAAGGCAAAGAATGACCACTCTCCCTCCACAGTCTGAATTGAAAGAAATGCAGGATCTGTTGCATGCAACTGAACAGGTGGACAAACATACCTTACAATGTGGATATGATTCTTTGGAGGCCTCCTGCAGAGCAGCTGTCACTGGGTCTGTTATACATAGGCATGCTTGGTTAAAGGAACAAACTCTGCCTGATCATGTTAAACCAAAGCTTCTAGATGCTCCCTTACAGCAGGATGTTCTTTTTGGAGTTAAAGCAGAAAAAGTCTTAAAGAAAATGGAGGATAAGGCAAAATCTATGCAGACAGTCAAAGATTTCCTACAGGTACAGCCCCCTCGCTTCAGCAGAAACTGGCCAACAAAAAATTGGTCCTTTCCAGCTACTGACAGACCACAGAGGGGTAAATACAGACATCCAAGAGGCAGAGGACAACCACAAGCCCAGTACAAACCTCGCCAATGGGGCACTACAACACAGAAGGGAGGAGAAGACAGGTCCCAATCTACCAGAAGGCAGACTCAATGACTTGCACCTCATCTGGCCAAGCAAGTCTCTTGGCAGCCCCCTTGGGAGGAAAACTCACACTTTTTTCAGACAACTCGCACATTGTCACAAAGGACAAATGGGTCCTAGACATAATTTTACGAGGATACAGATTCCATTTTCACACCTTGCCAATGAAAAGAGGAATGCCAAACCTGCCACAATCAATGGGCAGAGGCACAAAAACAAATTACAGCTCTCATGGACATGAGAGCCATTCAACTGGTACCTACTCGAGAGCAAGGTCAAGGATTTTACTCAAGACTCTTTCTAGTGCCCAGAAAGGACAATGCCTGGAGACCAATTCTGGACCTTTCAATTCTAAACACCTTCTTACAAGTACCCAAATTCAAGATGCTAACACTACAGCAGTTTCTTCCCATGTTGGGCAAGGAAGCATGGCTAGTAACGTTGGACCTCAAGGAGGCATACCTGCATGTCCCTATCAGACAAAGTTGCAGAAGATACCTCCGTTTCATTGCAGGTTCAACCCATTACCAATTCTCTGCACTGCCCTTTGGCTTATCTACTGCGCCCAGAGTCTTCACAAAATGCCTGGCACCAGTAATTGCATACTGCAGACAAAGAGGAATTCAAATATACCCATACCTGGACGACTGCCTCATCCAAGCAGAAAGCAAGGACATTCTCTTACATAATCTGGCTTTTGTAAAACAGCTACTAAATTGCCTGGGGTACACAGTAAAAGAAAAGAAGTCAAAACTAGTACCTTCACAAAATATGACATTCCTGGGTGCCAGCTTGAATACAACGGCCCAGAAGGCTTATCTGATGCCAGACAAACAACTACAACTGACTCAATATTTCAAAACAATGGCAAAAAAGACCCAATTAACTACAAGAAAAATTCTGCAGGCCTTGGGCTTCATGGCATCTTGCATACTACTAATACCATTTGCAAAGCTGCATATGAGGAAATTACAGTGGTACCTAAAAAGTGTATGGTCTCAACACAGCCACAGCTTGGACACAATGATATCTCTCATTCCCTGCCTACAACAGGAGTTTCTATGGTGGTCACAGGCATGTCACCTCAACAAGGGTCAGCCTTTCACCTTGCCCCCAGCCAGGCAAACTATCACAACAGATGCATCAGACTACGCCTGGGGGGCACACATGGCAGGACAGTGCGTTCATATGTATGGACTGCAGATCAAAGGAATCTGCACGTCAATCAAAAAGAGATGCTAGCTGTACAGAAAGCTCTGACAGCCTTCAAGAATCTATTACATCCAGGACAACTTACAATAAAGACGGACAACACCACAGTAATGTGGTACATAAACAAACAAGGGGGTACTCACTCCTACCCTCTATGCAGGCAAGCAATGATCTTATGGAACACAGCTCTGGCTTACCAAGTTCAGTTACAAGCTCAATTCCTGCCAGGAAAGAAGAATACATTGGCAGACGATCTCAGCAGAAACATCATGGATCCCCACGAGTGGAAACTAGATCCACAAGTATTTACAATGATAACTCAAAAACGGGGCCTTCCAGACATAGTTTTGAGGACTGGCAAACAGGTCTATCAACTAACAAAATTTTGTACAAGGACACTTCACCATCAAGCTTGGAAAGTGGACGCACGCTCTTTCAGTTGGAAAAACCTGACAGTATATGCCTTCCCTCCATTGCCTCTCCTCACAAAGGTACTTCTGAAAGTCAAAAGAGAGACCACGACTGATTCTCATAGCCCCAGACTGGCCACGCCAGCACTGGTACCCACTATTGAGGAATATGGCCCACGGCCCACCTTGGATATTACCACAAATTTCTCATTTGCTCACACAACAAAACAATCAGATTCTTCACAGCCAGCTCAAAACCTTAAATCTGGCTGTATGGCGAATCAACTAAGCATCCAGCCAGCTCCTCTTTCCCAAGCAGTTATGGATGTTATTCTGGAAGCTAGGAGGCCAAGCACCAGGAAGGCTTATTCGGACAAATGGAAAAGGTTTTGTGCTTGGAACCAAGCTAAAGGCCAAGACACAA
Source organism: Protopterus annectens (assembly GCF_019279795.1). Taxonomy (NCBI): domain Eukaryota; kingdom Metazoa; phylum Chordata; order Ceratodontiformes; family Protopteridae; genus Protopterus; species Protopterus annectens. Next base: position 777,267,494 of record NC_056747.1, read on the forward strand.
TTCAGCCTCACATGCCTCACATTCTACAGTATTTAACTGAGATGTTGCACAAAGGACTTTTTCTCCTCCATTAAAATCCATGCTTCAGCTATTTCAGCCCACTACAACACGGATCCACCCTTATTTTCGCATCCGCTTCTAAGGCAGTTCCTCAGAGGGGCAAAAAACATTAGGCCACCCAGGAGAGCACCTACATCAACATGGGACCTCAATTTTGTTCTGGAAAAAAACGCTACCTTCCCTTTGAACCAGCTTTCTCTGCAGATCTTCAGTTCCTATCATGGAAGACTGCCCTGCTGCTAGCAATAACTTCAGCTAGAAGAGTCTCAGAGCTGCAGGCACTAATGGCAGTGAAACCTTTCCTCATTTTTCATCAAGACAGAGTTTCTCTACGAACTAATCCTTCCTTTATGCCTAAGGTGGTTTCCAGTGTGGCTTTAAATCAAACCATCCACTTACCCACCTTCTTCCCAAATCCACAGAACAAAGGTGAGAGACTCCTGCATTCCTTGGACATTCACAGGCAACTTTGTTACTACTTGGGCAAAACTAAGGCTTTCAGAAAATCTGACCAGCATTTTGTATCCTATGCTACAGCTTTACAAGGGAAGGCTATATCAAAACAAACCATTTCCAAATGGATAGGTCATTTCATACGTTTCTGCTATACCAATCATGGAAAACCAGTTCCTGCTACCATTAGGCCCCACTCTACCAGGGCAACAGCTACTTCTACAGCCTTTCTCAGGGGGGTTCCAACCAAGGACATTTTGGAAACTGCAACTTGGAGTTCAGTACACACCTTTACCAAACACCATCACTTACCACTTTACTCTAAGACTAGGGCGGGCTTCGCCACTGCAGTTCTGCAGGGCATTCTAGCCTCCTCTAACCCTCTACGATTCCTCCACCCATCCTTGGCTTTGGGATTCAACCCAAGTGTGATGACTGCAGCAGGGTAACAAGATGAACATAGTACAGTTTTGTACCTACCATAAATGTAGATGTTAGAGTGTACACCCTGCTGCAGTCCAGGTTACCCTCCCTCCATCCCCTCTGGCTAAATCTCTACAATACCTTCCTGATGTATTTGCTTATAGCTGAAGGGATTTTGTGTTTTTTGCAAAGTTTACTCAATTTGGTACTAATTACTGCCACCTTTTTGGGGGCACCTGACATCTGGGGCAAGAAAAACTGAAGAAAATGGCGTCGGTTGCATTATATATACCCCTGGCGCACTGACGTCAGGGAAGAAGCGACAGCAACCGACGCCAGACCAAGACTTTGGAATTCCGGCTGACTGCGGGACCGCCTGACGACAGGATAACCCAAGTGTGATGACTGCAGCAGGGTGTACACTCGAACATCTACATTTATGGTAGGTACAAAACTGTACTTTTCCACTCATGGGGATGCATGATGTTTCTGCTTAGTTCATCTGCCAGAGTATATGTTTTTCCTGGCAGGAATTGTGCTTGCAGGTGAACTTGATAAGTCAATGCTGTGTCCCATAAGGTCATTGCTTGTCTGCAGAGGGGGTAGGAATGTGTGCCTCCTTGCTTATGTACCACATGACTGTAATATTGTCCGTCTTTATCAGTAGCTGTCATGGATGAAGTAGATCCTTGAAAGCTGTCAGGGCATTCTGAACAGCTAGCATCTCTTTTTGATTGATGTGAAGATGCATCTGGCTTACAGGCCATGTGCCCTGAATACATTTTCCTGCCATATGGGCCCCCCAGGCATAATCTGATGCATCTGCTGTCAGTGTCTGTCTGGCTATGGGTAAAGTGAATGGTAGACCCTTGTTGTGGTGACAGGCCTGTGCCCACCATCGAAACGCTTGTTGCAGGCAGGGAATGAGGGTAATTACTGTCCCCAGGCTGTGGCAATGCTGAGTCCAAACACTTTTTAGATACCATTGTAATTTCCTCATATGCAGTCTGGCATATGGAATTAGTAGAATGCAGGATGCCATGAAGCCCAAGGCCTGCAGGATTTTCCTTGCAGATAACTGGGTCTTTGTTGCCAACTTTTTGAAGTAAGGAGTCCGTTGCTTTTGTTTGTCTGGTGTGAGATAAGCCATCTGGGCAGTTGTATTTAAGCTTGCACCCAGGAATATTATCTCTTGAGAGGGTACTAGTTTTGATTTATTTTCATTTACTGTGTACCCTAGGCAAATTAGTAATCTTTTTACAAATGCCAGATGCTTTGGAAGAATGTCTTTGTTCTCTGCTTGAATAAGGCAGTCGTCCAAGTAGGGATATATTTGAATTCCTCTTTGTCTGCAAAATGCAATTACTGGTGCCAGGCATTTTGTGAAGACCATGGGCGCAGTAGATAAGCCAAAGGGCAGTGCAGAGAATTGGTAGTGCATTGAGCCAGCTATGAATCTGGGGTATCTTCTGCAAAATTGTCTGATTGGGACATGCAGGTATGCCTCTTTTAGGTCCAAAGTTACGAGCCAAGCCTTCTTGCCTAGCATGGGCAGTAGCTGCTGTAGAGTCAACATCTTGAATTTTGGAACCTCCAGAAACGGGTTTAGTATAGACAGGTCTAGTATTGGTCTCCAGGTTTTGCCCTTTCTGGGCACTAAGAAAAGTCTGGAGTAAAATCCTTGCCCCTGCTCTTGTTGTGGTACTTGTTGAATGGCCCTCATGTCCATGAGGGCTGTAATTTGCTTTTGTGCCTCTGCCCATTGATTGTGTGGCAGGTCTGGCATACCTTTTGCCCTTGGTAGGGTGTGAAAATGGAACCTGTAGCCTTGGGACACTATGTTCAAGACCCATTTGTCTTGGGTAATTATTTGCCAACTTGGTGAAAAAAGTGCTAGTTTTCCCCCCAAGGGGGCTGCCAAAAGAAAAGTGCTTGGCTCTGGCACAGGAAAGTCATTGGGACGGCTTCCTGTAAGGTTGCGATTTGTCTTCTCCACTTTTGGAGGTAGGAGCACCCCCATTGTTTAGGCCTGTATGAGCCTTGGGGCTGAGATATCTGCCTCTTTGTGGCCTGTCTGGCACTGGAAAGGACCAATTTTTAGAAGGCCAGTTCCTGCTAAATCTGGGTGGCTGTACCTGTAAGAAATCCTTAATTGTCTACATGGATTTCGCTTTGTCCTCCATTTTCTTCAACACCTCTTCTGCTTTAGCACCAAACAAAGTATCATGCTGTAATGGAGCATCTAATAATTTTGCTTTAACATAATCAGGCAGATTCTGTTCCTTTAACCAAGCATGCCTTCTAGTACAGAACCTGTAACAGCGGCCCTGCAAGAGGCCTCCAGTGAATCATAACCACATTGCAAAGTATGCTTTCCCACTTGTTCAGCTGCATGCAATAAATCCTGCATTTCCTTGTTCTCTGAACTTTCAGAATTTGGCAACATTTTCTGTTTAAGCAGTGACATTAAGTATTGCTGATATTTAAGCATATGAAACTGACAATTTAAAGCCCTTACAGCCAAGGTAGCAGAAGAGTAAACTTTTCCCCCCATCTGTCCAGTGCCCTAGAATCCCTATCAGAGGGGACAGGGTTTTTTGCAGTGGAAGCTTTGACCCCTTTGGGACCCTGAGATATAGAGTCTGGGTCAGCAGCGGAGTTTTTGTATAGGAATTTATGAGAATCTGGGACCCTGTAGTATCTGTCTGGCTTAGCAGGTGCAGGGGGTAAAGAGTCAGGGGACAGGCCGGACTCTGAAAATACATCATCTACAATGTCTAGAACAGGTGGAAAAGTAAGGGGTCTGTGCTGAGGAAGAAGCAGAAAGTCTCTGAACCTTTTCTTAGATTCTGAGTAATCTTGGCTTTCCCAGTGGAAATGCTCCCTCATGGTATGCATGGTTTCCCCAAAAGAATAATCCTCAGGAGGAGAGGCTGAAGGAATGGATTCTTCAGCATCATAAGTCTCATAGGGAGGAACAGAATAATCCTGTTCAGAAGAGGAATCAGAGGAAATAGAAACCTGATCAGAAGAATCATATTCTGTCTCTTGTCTAGGCCTCTTATCAGGAGGGGGATGGGAACCCCTGATCAAAGTAATTAGGTCTTCGGCCATTTTGAGCATCTGTTTTTTTAGGCATGGAAGTCTGAGTAGGAGAATGCTATACGGGTTTCTTTGTCTTTAGAGCTGCTTTAGTCTTTGAAGCTGAAGATGGTTTAACATATAACTGTGTAGGTCTGAAGACACCCTCAGAAGCAGATGCCTACTCAGCGGCTCCGGACCCATCTGAGGGAATGATTTCCGAGTGTCCAATACCTTGAGTATCCAGAGGCCCAATCGGCTCCACGTGGGAGTCGGGAGCAGCCTGTGGCTCTGAGGTAGCGGGCGCCAGGGGCTGCGAAAGCACCTCACTGAGAACCGGCAACTGGCCTAATGGAGGCCTCGTCGTCGGTTTTGGACCTTGGATGCCTATCCTTTTCCTTGTCCTTGCGTTTTTTGTAAACTCCGGTCATCGGCTGTTCTGACGGCATTATATAATTAAACCTTCGGCCAAAGTAATGAAATGCAAAATCGAACAGACGCTTAATAGTGCGTTGGTTAAATCTAGCACAAAACCGACAGCTAGCAACGTCGTGGTTAGGGCCTAGGCAAGGAATACAGTAAGAGTGAAAATCCTTATGAGGTATTTGCTTCCCACGAGAAATACAATTGTTAACTTCATCTGACATTGGCCTGGAGCAAAAAAAAAAGTTTCCCCAACGGGGTACTTAGCTTTAATGAAGACTTTGGTTCTGAAATTCGGATTTGAAAATCTCAGGAGTCGGCCGACCGGCACTTGCGAACTGCTTTTGCTTCGGGCACCGCACGGCAAGAAAGACTGAAGAAAATGGCGTCGGCTGCATCTTTTATACCTCTGGCGCACTGAAGTCAGGGAAGAGACGACAGCAACAGACGCCGGACCAGGACTTTGGAATTCAGGCCGGATTGCGGGTAACCTGCCAACAGGATAACCCAAGAGTAATGACTGCAACACTGAAACACGATGAACATCATCAAATGCAGATGGAAGGAGTGCTTCCAGCAGCTTCTGAATGGAGAATGGGACCCCTACCCCCATAGAGGCTGGATTATCTGAAACACAGCCTATGATGAGAGAAGACGAGTCCACTTTAGAAGTAAGAACAGCACTAAGGAAAAATAATCAAGGAAAGCAGCAGGCTCAGAGAAGGTCACACAAATATGATACAGATGCTGGTTGAGATAGGGGAGAAATGGCTCCTGAGAGTACTCATAGCAGTGTGGAGAGAAAGGTGTATCCCAGATGACTGGAGAATAAGCATACTAGTGCCAGTGTTCAAGAGTGAAGGGAACATTCACAACTGCAGGCAGTACACAGGTATCAAACTCCTGTCATACTGCATGAAAGTTATGGAGAGGGTGGCTGATAAACGAATACGCAAACTAGTAGAAAATAAGATGGGAGATCAGCAGTCTGGATTCAGATTAGGATGCAGCCAGGAGCGGCCTTAGGTCAACTGGTGCCCTAGGCAAAAGGGCTCCTTGGTGCCCCCTACCACACCATCTGGTGCCCCCATCCTGGTCTACCTACATCAAATAAATACTGGAAACGCACCCCTGCTGCAGCGGCACCCTAGGCGGCCGCTTAGTTGGCCTATTCTTAAGGCCGGCTATGGATGCAGCACAACTGACCCAGTGTTTGCAGTGAAGCAGACAGTTGAAGCTAGAGATGAGGAAAGAGTCCTACTAGGCATTTCTAGATTTGGTGAAAGCATATGACAAGGTCCCAAGAAAACTGATTTAAGCAGTCTGAGGGTAGTTTGAAGTCCCAGAAACATTGGTATAATTAGTGCAGGCTATGTACAAGGACCCAATGACACAAGTAAAGACAATGATCTGTCTTGCAGAGGGGTCCCCAGTGGGAATGGGTATGCATTAGGGTTCAGCTCTGAGCCCACTACTGTTCATATTGGTGATGGACTACATTACCACAGAGGTCAGAGGGGACAGATCAACAAATTTGCTGTATGCAGATGATGTGACATTACAGGCAAACTCTGAGCAAGAACTTCAGCAAAATACGAGAATGGAATGCAAGACTGGAGGCATATGGAATGAACATGAGAACAGATAAGGCACTTGTAATGGCAGAAAATTAGGGAAATCAAAAGAACATAAAAACGGAGATAGAAGGGAAAATAGTGAAACAGTTTTAACAGTTTCAAGTACCTGGGATGGCTAGTTGAAGAGAAGGGAAGTCTGAATGAGGAGCTCAAAACTAGAATCAGAGGGGCTGCAGCCAACTGGCACAGTGTGTCAGGTGTAGTATACAGCATAAAAATACCAAAGAAGCTGAAAAGTAAGGTGTAAAAAACAATGGTGTGACCAGTACTACTGTATGGTGCAGAAGCCTGGGCAGTAAAGGCAGAGCAGTTAAGGAAGCTAGAGGTGATTGAGATGAAGTGCCCGAGATAGGAGGTAGGATGCACAATGTGGGACAGACAAAGAAATGAAGAAACAAGAGAAGCCAAAGTAGCTCCAATTGCTGAAAAGGTCAAACACAGCAGATTACAGTAGTTTGTGCACATGGGCAGAAAATCTGGTGAAGACGATTTGGGACAGACAAGAATAAGGCAAGAGGAAACGAGGGTGTCCAGCAAAGCGGTGACAGACTGTGTGCGATAAGAACTACTACAGTCAGGCATGAGTGTCGAAGAAGGTAGGAGAGTGGCACTGAATAGATAGAGATGGCGACAACTGACATGACACCCCGACCCCAAGTAGAAAAATGAGAAGGGGGTAGTTGATGATGAGGTTAATATTAATAGAAAATAAAATAAACCATATTAACATGTTTTCCATTCAGATATATGTCACGTTTCTTAGTTTATAACCATCATAAGCCCAACATTACACAAATCACTCTATTCCTGCCTTCCCTTAAACCTCACTCGTCTCTCAGAACGTTTTTTTACATGCATTATTCCCACAATTTCCATTTACTTCAATGTAATTTGCATCCTCCCTTTCTAAAGATCCCTCTTCCAGTTCTTTAATCTCTTTTACATTATTCCATACTTCAAGTACAGATGGTTTAGACTTTGATTTCCATTTTCTAGTGACTGCTTTTTTGACAGCCAACAGAATTAAACTTAACAAAGACCTTACTATGTCTAGGCAAATAAGACCCCGTGTCCCAGCTCAGATGAATCATTTCCTTAATTACAACCATTTTCTTAGCCAATATTTCTCAGAGAATACTCTGCAAGGAATTTTTTTTAAATTGGCCAACTCATTACCCTCCCAAAACATAGGTCCTAGTTACGTCTTCCCCATCACACCTCCAATATTTGCCACTTGAGAAAAAATTCTTTGAAGTCTGCTTGAGGTATAAAAATACTTGTGCAAACACTTCCAAGCTAAAATTCAACACCTTCTGGAATCTGTTGTATACTTGGGAGCCATATACACGTCCTCCCATCATTCTCTTGTAATTTGCTTTTAAAGTCTCTCTTCCCAATCTTTTGTTACTGTGCAATATTTTACATGCCCTACTAATTATCCTTTTTTAACAGCAGCTTCTATTCTAGATTCAACTAAAAACAACTTTCACTTAGGATTCCTCTATCCCTTGCTCTTCATCTATACTCTGATAACAATCCTGGTAAGGAAGGCAGTCTCTAGCCTGTGCTCCAAATGTTTTTTGGCCTCATCCCACTCTCTTAATTTTCCCTCTCATGTTAATTGGTCCCAATATTGTGGTTCCTTTGCCAGTTTTCTCCAGCAAATTCCAGCCGCCTCTTGCCTGTTTTCTATACCCCTACTTAAAGTAATCCTTACTGGCAAATTCCTTTGCCATTGTCATGTTGGTTAGTCCTTGGAATACTTTCTGCTACTTTATGAAGATAATATTCTGTATGATTATTATTCTACTTATGGATTTGCACCCCAAATCCTGACCTCTTCCTTATTTCTTGAACTTCAGCCCTGCTTCATCACCATCCCTTTCTATTTTGAATTATAACCTACTTGTGCTGTATATATGAACCTCAGCGGTGTAGCTTTAAAACATTCCTTCAAATCAGGTAATCATAAACCACCTCGTTCTACTGACAGGATCAACTTATCCCACTTAATTCTTGCTCTCTTCCCCTCCTAGTTAAATTCCTTCAGCTCTTTAGTAATTATTGTCCACAACTTCATCTCTGGTTGATAAAAATAGTGAATGAACCAAGAACCTTTTCACTGCTTGTATCTTCCTATCTATATTCACTAAACCAAGAAACTCAAAGCTTTTATCGTTTACTTGGTCTCTTCCTGCATATCCTTAGCTGCCATAACAGAAGCACCTAATATGCACACCTAAATACTACATCTTACTGTGTCCTATAAACAAGGGTATTTCTGAACCAAACTGTGTGTGGGTCCACAATTTACTACTTTAGCCTTTGCTTTAGCTTTACTATTTTTGTATCCTGAAAAAGACTTTAAACGGTCTCAAAATGTTCCATAACATTGAGATGTCCTTTTCTGAATTTATCAGGTACAAAATATCATCTACAAATAAAGACTACTTTTCTTGATTACCATACAAACTACATCCATGAATTTCTGAAGCCCTTATTTTCTTTGCCAATGGCTCTAAATATAAAGCAAATAAAGGGGAAGACGACACCCCTGCCTGGTTCCTCTGCTGAGATACCAATTGTCAGACAGCCCCCCTCAAACACATTTTAATTCTTGCTTCCTATGCTTCAAATAGTTTCCTAATTAACCTTGCTGATCCACATCTATCCATTTTAGCAACACCTATGCCATTTTTCTAGCTAGTATAAACAATTTATAATCAAGATTTAAAACTGGAATGGGTGTATATGAAGCTGCGTAAGATGCTTTGTTACCATCTTTAGGTGACACAGCCACCGCAGCTTTCTTCCAAAATGTTGATGCTTCCCCTCCTTTTAAAATACCATTAAACAAATTCTTCCAGATCCTTCTCACTTTCTTCCTGCCTAACTTCCAAACCTCTACAGAAAAATTATCTGCTCCTGGTGACTTTCCTGCAGATTGATTACACAATTGTTTTTACCTCATCTCCCTATGTTACCTGTTATTTGTTGAGCCTCATCTATCTCTAATCTTGGCTTTATATTAATTTTCATAAACTTTTCAAAACATCTCTAATACCTCTCCAGGATCTCTGGTTATTTTTCTTGTTATAGACTCCATAACTTTGGTGACCACTCTTTCTATTTTCTGTTCTAAAGTCTTTGTGCTAAAAGTTTTTGTGCTCTGGGGTGATTAAAAATAGTTGCTTAACAGCAATCTTTCTAAACTCATGCAAATTATATCCAAATACTCACTTTATTTTCTCTTTAGCACAATACAGTCATGCCCGTCTTTGCTGTGAGATTTGCCTTGTACTGTAATACTTTAAACTTTTTCAGCCCCTCTAAATAATTCCATTAATTCTTAACCACATCTCTGCCTTTTACTTCTACCCTATTTTTTAAAACTCCATTTTCGTTTTATCCCACTCAGTAGGTATCACTTTTGAAGAAATTTCTATTTTTTCTAAAAACATTTGAACAATTTCCACTACCTACTCTTTAAAGTCCTCTTTTTTTTTTTTTTTTTACAGGTAAGTAGAAAAGCACCAGTCTCTCATTTTTACTTCACTATCCACATTTCTATCTTAGTTTTTATTGTTGCATGATCTGAAATCTGATTATTGGATGTGTTAAAGTTTTCAATTAAATACACATAATTGCTATCCAGTGTAGCCCAGACAGTGTACCTTGGGGAATAATATGTAAATTCTGTCAGAGGTCCTACTACTGAATTAATTTCTTTCATACCAAATATTTTCTTCAGAAATGTACCAGTTTTGTTACATTTTCCTTCTAGCCCCGATTCCAGATACCTCTTCCGTATTGCAAATAAAGTTCCAGCCTCCACCAATAAGTAATACTTCCTGTTGAAAGCGGATTATTTTTCCCAAAATATTTTAAGCTCCATAACAGCAGAATTTAGTGGAATTTAGTGGAATATAAATACATGCCATCATAATCCTCCTGCCTTGCCAACAGCCCTTACTACTACAAATCTACCATTATTGTTTTTCCTTCCACCTCTACCACTATTGGAGCCCCTCCAACAATCAGCATTATTACTCCCCTTTTACTTCATCACTGATATTCTGTTGAATAACCATCCTGAAATCCTTTATCAAGGATTCACATGCTCATTTCTTTCTAAATAGTGTTCCCTGCAGTATTGTTATTTACATTCTGCATTCCTTAATATAATTCAATACTCTTTCCTTTTTGTCTATGTCTGTAAGACCATTTATGCTCCAAGATAATATGGATAGTACAGCCATTATGATAAAAAGCTACTGTTCCAACCCATTACACATTCCAAAAAACTATGTACATTTCCAACTTTTGTCTTACATGCACACACTGTTTGGCAGAGTGATCGTTTATATAGTTTTTTCTTCTCATCTCAATTTGAACCTCTTACATTTTTCAAGATTTTTGTTTTAATGAAAACCCGCTAAACACATTTTCAGAACACCCCAATCCCCTATTAAAGTATAACACACACAAAAAACTATGTACATCTTCAAAACTTTTGTTTAACCCTTCAGATAGGAACAACTGTCCCAAATGGCCAGCTGCAACCTCAGGCATTACCTATCCTAAAATTAAGGTTACCCATGCTAATCATGTGTACAGCCTGTGTTCCCACTTACACCGATTGTGGACTGTTCCTTGCTTACCTCCATTTCCCCCCCATATATGATAAAAGTGTGCATGCTTTCAGAAAACAAAAAGTTATGTACTCACCATAACATTCGATGTATGTAGTCCATCTCGCCTCACATTCTTACCTGTGGGTTCGAGCGAACCTCGGTTCCGACTCGCCATACTCTAGCTCAAGTCTTTCAAATGGCTGGGCTAAGAAGGTATCCCATGCTGCAGTGCTCCCTTTCCCCAGATATAGTTTGCTGCGAGCTAAATCACGCACTTCTTCACACACAACATATAGAGAAGGAAGAACATACCAACCAGAAAGGAATTTGAAACCATACCTAAACCCCTAGGTCCTCCAGGATGGGGGAAGGAGGGGGGGTAAGTAAGAATGCGAGGCAAGATGGACTACATACATTGAACGTTATGGTGATGTTATGTAGTCCAATCTTGCCTACATTCTTACCCATGGGACAGCATCCCCAGCACCTGAATCCTGGGAGGCTCAGTGGAAAATACTCCTGAGCAGTGTGGAACCAAAGGAAGACCTGTCTCTGGACACCAAATCTAACTTGTAGTAAGCAACAAAGGTGCGAGATGCCCATGTAGCCACAACACAAATATCATCCATAGACAACCTGACTTGAAAGGCTGTAGCTGTAGACACAGATCAGGTAGAATGAGCCTTCACTCGAAATGGTAAATTCCTGCCACCTGAAGCATAAATGAATGAAATACAGCTGGAGATCCATCTAGACAAGGTGACTTTGGAAACAGGAAACCCAATCCTGTTTTCTGAAAATGAGACAAACAACTGATCCGATTTTCTGAGATCCTTCATTCTATGTAAATAGAATCGTAATTGTCTGTGCACATCCAGCTGATGAAATCTAAATTCTGCCTTGTTCGAGAACTCTGGAAAGAATACAGGTAGTTCAATGGATTGGTTTAGGTTACCAACGGAAGCCACTTTCGGTAGAAAGGAAGGGTTTGGTCTGAGAGAAACCCTGTCCTTATGAAAAATAAAGTAAGGTTGTCTAACTGATAAGGATTGAAGCTCCGAGACACGTCTGGCTGAAGTGATGGCTACCAAAAAGATGGTCTTCCAAGTCAAATATTTTAAATCACAAGTGGTTGCAGGTTCAAAGGGGGGCGAAGTGAGACACTGTAGAACAAAATTTAAGTCCCAAGGCATAACTGGGTCAAAAACTGAAGGACGAAGCAGCATAGTGCCCTTCAGGAATGCCTTACAAAGTCTATATGCCATGAGACTAGGATCATCAGCGACGTGAGAAGTGGAAATAGCTGCCAACTGGACCTTAAGAGTTGCGGCCGCTGATCCCTGGTTGAAAAGCATGGAGAGGAACTCCAGGACTGATGAAATTGGAGCTGTATAAGTATCAATTTGTCTTGCATGCACCCATATGGAAAATCTCTTCCATTTGCTGGAATAGATTTTTCTGGTAGAAGGCTTATGGGAGGAAGACAGAATATGAACCACTTCCGGCGAAAAATGAATAAGCCTGACAAATGATGGAAGTGGAGGAGCCAGGCTGTCAACTGGAGGGGGTCTGAAGAGAGGGATGGAGCTGCCCTGACATGTGAGTCAGCAGATCTGGCTGAGGGTCCAGAATCCAGGGGGCATCCACTAGTAAGGATGGAGAAAGGGGAACCAAATTTGATGAGGCCAGTGTGGAGCAATCAATCATTTTGCTTCCCAAAGATTGTGCTTTCTGAATAACCTTTGTCAGAATAGGAACAAGAAGGCATACAGTAGACCGTAGGGTCAATCGTGAGCTAGTGTGTCCCTGGGTGACTCCCCCTAAGGGGGGATAAGGGTAAAGTAGCTGCTGCATTTGGTATTGAGGGGGCTGGCAAATAGGTTGCAGCAAGGCTGACCCTAACTGCGGAAAGTCTGCTCCACAACCCGATTGCTCAACTTGTCGGCAATCACATTGGACTTCCGGAATGTGCATTGCTACAAGAAAATGTTGGGAAGCCACTGCCTACTGCCACACTCGCATGGCCTCTCTGCAAAAGTACGACTTGGTTCCTCCCCGTTTGTTTAGATACCATACCGACATATTGTCTGTGTGGATAGCAATTGTCCCGAGAGGAAGAACGCTCTGAAGTGCTTGCAATGCTAGTAGCACTGCTCTCATCTCCAGGACATTGATATGCAGATGCATCTCGTGTTTCTGCCATGTGCCTTGGACCGTCCTGCCTAGATAATGCCCCCCACCCCATCTGGGAGGCATTCATGGTCACTGTGGCAACCGGAGGGGATGGAATGAAGGGTTTTCCCACGTCAAGGTTGCTGGTGTGAGGTCACCAGTGCAGATCCTGCTTGCACCTGTCTGTGATTATTATGAGATGAGAAAGCGGAAGATGTTGCAGAGACCACTGGGCATAGAGTAGCCATTGAAGGAGCCTCATGTGTAGCCGCCAAAGGAACCAGCAAAATTGTAGCAGCCATCGTCCCCAACAATTTAAAGATCAATCTTGCCTTCACTCTTCTCAAAGGGAGCAAAGTGTACACCTGCTGTTGTAAACATTGAATCCTTTCTAGTGGTAAAACGCCTCATGAACACGGTGTCTAATTCAGCGCCTATAAAGGTGACACGCTGTGAGGGCAACAAGGCAGATGTTTCCCAATTGTGATGCCTAATTGTTGACACAGTTTAATCGTGGCATCTCTGGTTTGTAGGAGTAGATACCTGGTGGCGGCAGAAAGGAGCCGGTCGCCCAGGTACAGAAACACTTGGAATCCCTGATGTCTCAAGTGAGCCGTCACCACTGCCATGCATTTGGTGAACACCCTGGGGCTGTGGTGAGACCAAAGGGCAGGGTGCGAAATTGAAAATGACTGGCTCTCAGCCGGAAGTGTAGATGACTTCTGGATGCCCTGTCCATCCTTATATGGTAGTAAGCATCCTTGAGGTCGATGGAGCACATCCACACTTCTTTTCCCAACAATGGGAGAATAGATTGCAACGTGACCATTCGAAACTTGGACTTCTTCACATGGGTGTTCAATCTGCTTGGATCCAAAATGCGTCTCTGGTCCCCTGTTCTTTTCGGCACCAAAAGAATCTGGCGTAAGTCCCTAATCCGATCTGGTCTGAGGGGACATACTGGATGGCTCCTTTTTCTAGCAGCTTTAAAACATCTGAAGCTGCGGAATCCCTTTGATTGGGTGGAACATCTGGGATTTGTTTGATCGGAGGGGGAGCTAAAGAGAAGGGAATGTGATATCCTCCAGAAACTATGTTTAATACCCATTGGTCCTGAGTGATACTTGGCCAGGCCTCTGGGTATAGTGAAATATGACCCCCAACTGGCTCCGGAAATGCACAGTCGGGCCTCCCATCAGGAGCACTGGTAGGGAGAACCATCTTGGCTTTATATTAATTTTCATAAACTTTTCAAAACATCTCTAATACCTCTCCAGGATCTCTGGTTATTTTTCTTGTTATAGACTCCATAACTTTGGTGACCACTCTTTCTATTTTCTGTTCTAAAGTCTTTGTGCTAAAAGTTTTTGTGCTCTGGGGTGATTAAAAATAGTTGCTTAACAGCAATCTTTCTAAACTCATGCAAATTATATCCAAATACTCACTTTATTTTCTCTTTAGCACAATACAGTCATGCCCGTCTTTGCTGTGAGATTTGCCTTGTACTGTAATACTTTAAACTTTTTCAGCCCCTCTAAATAATTCCATTAATTCTTAACCACATCTCTGCCTTTTACTTCTACCCTATTTTTTAAAACTCCATTTTCGTTTTATCCCACTCAGTAGGTATCACTTTTGAAGAAATTTCTATTTTTTCTAAAAACATTTGAACAATTTCCACTACCTACTCTTTAAAGTCCTCTTTTTTTTTTTTTTTTTTACAGGTAAGTAGAAAAGCACCAGTCTCTCATTTTTACTTCACTATCCACATTTCTATCTTAGTTTTTATTGTTGCATGATCTGAAATCTGATTATTGGATGTGTTAAAGTTTTCAATTAAATACACATAATTGCTATCCAGTGTAGCCCAGACAGTGTACCTTGGGGAATAATATGTAAATTCTGTCAGAGGTCCTACTACTGAATTAATTTCTTTCATACCAAATATTTTCTTCAGAAATGTACCAGTTTTGTTACATTTTCCCTTCTAGCCCCCCCCCCCCCGATTCCAGATACCTCTTCCGTATTGCAAATAAAGTTCCAGCCTCCACCAATAAGTAATACTTCCTGTTGAAAGCGGATTATTTTTCCCAAAATATTTTAAGCTCCATAACAGCAGAATTTAGTGGAATTTAGTGGAATATAAATACATGCCATCATAATCCTCCTGCCTTGCCAACAGCCCTTACTACTACAAATCTACCATTATTGTTTTTCCCTCCACCTCTACCACTATTGGAGCCCCTCCAACAATCAGCATTATTACTCCCCTTTTACTTCATCACTGATATTCTGTTGAATAACCATCCTGAAATCCTTTATCAAGGATTCACATGCTCATTTCTTTCTAAATAGTGTTCCCTGCAGTATTGTTATTTACATTCTGCATTCCTTAATATAATTCAATACTCTTTCCTTTTTGTCTATGTCTGTAAGACCATTTATGCTCCAAGATAATATGGATAGTACAGCCATTATGATAAAAAGCTACTGTTCCAACCCATTACACATTCCAAAAAACTATGTACATTTCCAACTTTTGTCTTACATGCACACACTGTTTGGCAGAGTGATCGTTTATATAGTTTTTTCTTCTCATCTCAATTTGAACCTCTTACATTTTTCAAGATTTTTGTTTTAATGAAAACCCGCTAAACACATTTTCAGAACACCCCAATCCCCTATTAAAGTATAACACACACAAAAAACTATGTACATCTTCAAAACTTTTGTTTAACCCTTCAGATAGGAACAACTGTCCCAAATGGCCAGCTGCAACCTCAGGCATTACCTATCCTAAAATTAAGGTTACCCATGCTAATCATGTGTACAGCCTGTGTTCCCACTTACACCGATTGTGGACTGTTCCTTGCTTACCTCCATTTCCCCCCCATATATGATAAAAGTGTGCATGCTTTCAGAAAACAAAAAGTTATGTACTCACCATAACATTCGATGTATGTAGTCCATCTCGCCTCACATTCTTACCTGTGGGTTCGGAGCCGAACCTCGGTTCCGACTCGGCCATACTCTAGCTCGAAGTCTTTCAAATGGCTGGGCTAAGAAGGTATCCCATGCTGCAGTGCTCCCTTTCCCCAGATATAGTTTGCTGCGAGCTAAATCACGCACTTCTTCACACACAACATATAGAGAAGGAAGAACATACCAACCAGAAAGGAATTTGAAACCATACCTAAACCCCTAGGTCCTCCAGGATGGGGGAAGGAGGGGGGGTAAGTAAGAATGCGAGGCAAGATGGACTACATACATTGAACGTTATGGTGATGTTATGTAGTCCAATCTTGCCTACATTCTTACCCATGGGACAGCATCCCCAGCACCTGAATCCTGGGAGGCTCAGTGGAAAATACTCCTGAGCAGTGTGGAACCAAAGGAAGACCTGTCTCTGGACACCAAATCTAACTTGTAGTAAGCAACAAAGGTGCGAGATGCCCATGTAGCCACAACACAAATATCATCCATAGACAACCTGACTTGAAAGGCTGTAGCTGTAGACACAGATCAGGTAGAATGAGCCTTCACTCGAAATGGTAAATTCCTGCCACCTGAAGCATAAATGAATGAAATACAGCTGGAGATCCATCTAGACAAGGTGACTTTGGAAACAGGAAACCCAATCCTGTTTTCTGAAAATGAGACAAACAACTGATCCGATTTTCTGAGATCCTTCATTCTATGTAAATAGAATCGTAATTGTCTGTGCACATCCAGCTGATGAAATCTAAATTCTGCCTTGTTCGAGAACTCTGGAAAGAATACAGGTAGTTCAATGGATTGGTTTAGGTTACCAACGGAAGCCACTTTCGGTAGAAAGGAAGGGTTTGGTCTGAGAGAAACCCTGTCCTTATGAAAAATAAAGTAAGGTTGTCTAACTGATAAGGATTGAAGCTCCGAGACACGTCTGGCTGAAGTGATGGCTACCAAAAAGATGGTCTTCCAAGTCAAATATTTTAAATCACAAGTGGTTGCAGGTTCAAAGGCAGTGAGACACTGTAGAACAAAATTTAAGTCCCAAGGCATAACTGGGTCAAAAACTGAAGGACGAAGCAGCATAGTGCCCTTCAGGAATGCCTTACAAAGTCTATATGCCATGAGACTAGGATCATCAGCGACGTGAGAAGTGGAAATAGCTGCCAACTGGACCTTAAGAGTTGCGGCCGCTGATCCCTGGTTGAAAAGCATGGAGAGGAACTCCAGGACTGATGAAATTGGAGCTGTATAAGTATCAATTTGTCTTGCATGCACCCATATGGAAAATCTCTTCCATTTGCTGGAATAGATTTTTCTGGTAGAAGGCTTATGGGAGGAAGACAGAATATGAACCACTTCCGGCGAAAAATGAATAAGCCTGACAAATGATGGAAGTGGAGGAGCCAGGCTGTCAACTGGAGGGGGTCTGAAGAGAGGGATGGAGCTGCCCTGACATGTGAGTCAGCAGATCTGGCTGAGGGTCCAGAATCCAGGGGGCATCCACTAGTAAGGATGGAGAAAGGGGAACCAAATTTGATGAGGCCAGTGTGCAGCAATCAATCATTTTGCTTCCCAAAGATTGTGCTTTCTGAATAACCTTTGTCAGAATAGGAACAAGAAGGCATACAGTAGACCGTAGGGTCAATCGTGAGCTAGTGTGTCCCTGGGTGACTCCCCCTAAGGGGGGATAAGGGTAAAGTAGCTGCTGCATTTGGTATTGAGGGGGCTGGCAAATAGGTTGCAGCAAGGCTGACCCTAACTGCGGAAAGTCTGCTCCACAACCCGATTGCTCAACTTGTCGGCAATCACATTGGACTTCCCCCGGAATGTGCATTGCTACAAGAAAATGTTGGGAAGCCACTGCCTACTGCCACACTCGCATGGCCTCTCTGCAAAAGTACGACTTGGTTCCTCCCCGTTTGTTTAGATACCATACCGACATATTGTCTGTGTGGATAGCAATTGTCCCGAGAGGAAGAACGCTCTGAAGTGCTTGCAATGCTAGTAGCACTGCTCTCATCTCCAGGACATTGATATGCAGATGCATCTCGTGTTTCTGCCATGTGCCTTGGACCGTCCTGCCTAGATAATGCCCCCCACCCCATCTGGGAGGCATTCATGGTCACTGTGGCAACCGGAGGGGATGGAATGAAGGGTTTTCCCACGTCAAGGTTGCTGGTGTGAGGTCACCAGTGCAGATCCTGCTTGCACCTGTCTGTGATTATTATGAGATGAGAAAGCGGAAGATGTTGCAGAGACCACTGGGCATAGAGTAGCCATTGAAGGAGCCTCATGTGTAGCTTCGCCAAAGGAACCAGCAAAATTGTAGCAGCCATCGTCCCCAACAATTTAAAGATCAATCTTGCCTTCACTCTTCTCAAAGGGAGCAAAGTGTACACCTGCTGTTGTAAACATTGAATCCTTTCTAGTGGTAAAAACGCCCTCATGAACACGGTGTCTAATTCAGCGCCTATAAAGGTGACACGCTGTGAGGGCAACAAGGCAGATGTTTCCCAATTGTGATGCCTAATTGTTGACACAGTTTAATCGTGGCATCTCTGGTTTGTAGGAGTAGATACCTGGTGGCGGCAGAAAGGAGCCGGTCGTCCAGGTACAGAAACACTTGGAATCCCTGATGTCTCAAGTGAGCCGTCACCACTGCCATGCATTTGGTGAACACCCTGGGGGCTGTGGTGAGACCAAAGGGCAGGGTGCGAAATTGAAAATGACTGGCTCTCAGCCGGAAGTGTAGATGACTTCTGGATGCCCTGTCCATCCTTATATGGTAGTAAGCATCCTTGAGGTCGATGGAGCACATCCACACTTCTTTTCCCAACAATGGGAGAATAGATTGCAACGTGACCATTCGAAACTTGGACTTCTTCACATGGGTGTTCAATCTGCTTGGATCCAAAATGCGTCTCTGGTCCCCTGTTCTTTTCGGCACCAAAAAGAATCTGGCGTAAGTCCCTAATCCGATCTGGTCTGAGGGGACATACTGGATGGCTCCTTTTTCTAGCAGCTTTAAAACATCTGAAGCTGCGGAATCCCTTTGATTGGGTGGAACATCTGGGATTTGTTTGATCGGAGGGGGAGCTAAAGAGAAGGGAATGTGATATCCTCCAGAAACTATGTTTAATACCCATTGGTCCTGAGTGATACTTGGCCAGGCCTCTGGGTATAGTGAAATATGACCCCCAACTGGCTCCGGAAATGCACAGTCGGGCCTCCCATCAGGAGCACTGGTAGGGAGAACCATGAAAGGAATCATGGTCTCCCTGGTTACACGGGTCTCCTCTGCCCCTACTGCGGAGTCTTCCAGAATTAACACCCCCTCCCCTGCCTCTGGAGGGGGACTCACCTTGAGCGTCATGAAAAAACCTCTGCGATTTTTTGAACCACATCTTCCCACCCCTCTGGGTCTTGGGATAAAGCCTAGAGGGTAGGGAAAAACGGACTCCCACAGCAGACAGAGTTTTTCCCTCTTGCTCGCACCTAGTGAGAGTGTCCTTCACCTTGGTTCCGAATAAGAAGGAACCATCAAATAGGGTGTTGGTAAACGTAGACTTGAAGGCCTCTGCGAAATTACAGAGGCGCATCCAGGAGTGTCTCCTAAGAGCAACTCCCGAACTTGCTGCCCTACCCGCTCCTTCGGCTGCATAAGAGATCAGCCTCATGGAGGAGTTAACAATACAGTTGAGGGTAGACATCTGAGCATTGACCTTCTGAGCCACCTCATCAGAAACGTTACCTTGCAGAGTATCTCCAAGCTCTTTCAGGAGATCTCTTTGGAGCAGTGTAAAATGAGATAAGTAATTCAGTGACCGCAGAGTAAAGGCTGCTGAAGAATACATACGCTTCCCATACCGGTCCATGGTCCTAGACTCCTTGTTAGGAGGATGGATGGTAGACGACGTCTAAGCCAGTTCCTTCTTGGTGGCTGCTGCCACCACCATGGCATCTACAGGAACTCCCTTGGATAGAAACTCTGTCAGAGGAGGCAGACAAGAATTTGTTGGGTCTCCTGGGGACTGGTTCCACAGAGTCAGGGGTTTCCCACACCCTTCGACAAACCAGATCCAAAAGTTCGAAGGGTGGAGACACCCAGGAGGCGGAGGGCTGAGCCCAAAGGCCTTCAGGAACACAGACTCCTCCTCGGAGGGGGCTTTGGAGGGCCAGTCACCCCTCTGCTTCAAAATTTCTAGGATGTCAGAGAAAGAGACATCCTCAGAGGATGACTTAGGGGACCCCTCTGATTCCTCGAGGTCGGTGTCTGACGTGAGGGACTCATCTTGGGAGTCAATGTGCTTCCTCTTGCACGTTCTTTTTCTGGGTGGCTCCTCAGACAAAAACATTGAGGGGTCCTCAGAAATATGGGGACCACTCATGTGGGTATCCGGAGGCCTTGGGTCTCCGCTGTCGAAAGATAAGAGGGTGATCAGAGACCCGCACCGGAGCTGGAGGGGAGAGTCAGTGGCAAATGATGCCGCTGAGGACCTGGCCAGAACACTCCGCATGGCCTCGAAAGCTGGTCCCCCCGGCTCCGAAGATCGACCAGCCGTGGAAGACCTTGGAGCAGAAGGGACACAGTCCGATGTCAAAGCAGGGATCAGGTTCCCCCCGTGCCGAAACACCGAGAGGGAGGTCACCCCCTCGGGTCCGACAGAGGAACCATGAGTCCTGGACCCCGTGGACGGAGCCAACGGGGTTGGAGCTGAAGCCGGAACCGATAAGGCAGGATGAGCCATCGGAGCTGACCTAGGGACATCAGATGGCGCCGACCACTCCGGCTCCGAAAGCTGAGATTCGATCGGAGGAAATATCGACGCTGGCTGGGTGACTGGCTCCGGTGCCGACTGGGCTGGAGCCGAAAACAATTTTGCAAGTACTGGTGACTGGAGCAGTCTCTGTACCATGTCTACATCCACATCTGAAAGAGTCCTGGAGGACCTAGAAGATAAGGAAGGAGATCTAGACCTCCTCTCCGAAGGAGACCTACGAGGAGGAGAGACTGGCCTAAAAATTGGAGACCGGCTCCGAACTAGCACCTCCGCAATTGGCTCAGAGCGACTTGGAGCAGAAGCAGATTCAATACACTAACTTCCTGTGGCTCCGAGGACAGTGGAGCAGGGGATGCCACAGTAGATTTTACTACTTTCTCCGGAGGCTCTGAGGATACAGATGGAGCTGGAGAACGCTTTTTAGCCTTAGAAGTTTTACTTTTAGAGGGAGAGGACTTGAAGCTAGAAGCCCTTCCCAAATCCTCCTCGAAGGAGGGTTTCAAAAGTCTTTTCAAAATTTGTTTGTTCTTCCTCTCCTGAAGAGCACGCGGGCTAAATGCATGGCAAAATGTACACTATTCCTGGAGGTGAATAGCCCCCAAACAATAAACACAAACAGTGTCCATCAGTGATAGACATCTTATAACCACATTTAGTACATTTCTTAAAGCCCGAGGGCTTATGCTCTTTCGTATCCTTAGAAATAGTGAAGGAAAAAACCCACCAACCGTTGATACCACAAGCGCGGGAACTAAGAAAACCAACAGACAATTACAAAAGACCTCTAATTTAAGCGGTCTCAACAGAAACACAAGGAAAGGACTAGGTCCTCTAACTGAAACGGGCCTAGCCTGTAGGGGAAACAGTTAGCGGGACACGAAAAAAATTTCACCAAACATTAAACCAGTACACACACACAACACACAGCTATGAAAATAGCTTTTTTGAAGCAAGAAACTGTCAATAAAGACAAAAGTGATACTTAGCCACAGCCAAGAGTGAGACCACGTCAGCTATACGAGCGGCAAACGAGATCTGGGGAAAGGGAGCAGTGCAGCATGGGATACCTTCTTAGCCCAGCCAATTGAAAGACTTCGAGCTAGAGTATGGCCGAGTCGGAGCAGAGGTTCGGCTCCGAACCCACGGGTAAGAATGTAGGCGAGATTGGAATACATAACATCATTAACTTTTAGTCCTAAGAAAAAGTGCATTATACATTTAAATAAAACTAAACTGCACACTCTTCTATTAAATGCATTAAAGTACTAAGGCCACTAAAGACGCTGCCATCTCTTTCATTTCAAACATTTTTTCACTGAACCACTTGTCATTCTACTTTAAATTTTGCATTTCCCCCATCAAAGAATACTCTTAACTCATTGCTTGCATCTGGAGGCAGCTCATATGCCTGTAAAAGTAGCTGTTTTTCTCTGCAGGTACATGAAGGAATCTTTGTAAATTTCACTCAACAGAATGTACAACTGCCTTCAACTGTAGACTTCTTGACTCCTACTAAGAACATTTGCTAATGGAGAAAAAAAAGCCGATATTTGTGCAAATGCAAGAACCTTAGCATTTTCATGGCTTTCATCATTTTGCCTTATTTTTCAAGCCTACTTGCTTACAAAAAGCACTTTTTATACCTTAAGTCAATGTCATTAATACAGACATTCACCCTTGTAGAAAAGAGAAAATATCTTAATTCTACATACCATATGAAGTGCACTTTTATAACCCACTTCCCACCCAGCAGCCCAATATGTCAGCATACCAACCTAAACTTGCCTCTGTCCAGCCATTTTCTTGTTATACTGCAAAGCTTACATTTCGTACAAACAGTACTTGTTTACTTTAATACAGAACAGTCACTAAAAGACTCACCGCACACATATTTAAAATATCCGACTACACAAAACTGCAGTTTATATCATGAAATGTTTTATACAAATACTAAAGAAAACATTTTATTTATCCTTTTAGTGTCAGTGGGATAGATACTTTTCAGTCCACCCACAAGTTGGTCAACAAAAGTCCAGTCTTTCTCAGTCACTTTTTTCTTGCAAAGCCATATTTCACAAATGTGGCTGATGCTCAATAAGTTGCCCATTTATCCACTAATTTCAGTGTTGCTGGTCTTCTTACTGCTCATCTCCATCTCCTAACAGACTCTGGTTCAAGTCCAAGGCACTCCTAATTACTCTAGTCAACTCTGTATCTGTCTGTCAAGCATTTTCCTTTGTAACATTGGAAAAGTTTTCACTGGCAAAGTCTCTCAATGAGCTTTACCGTTCAGAAGAATGTTTAGCAGGATCTCCTCCTGTTTGCTGGCTCACGTTTTGTTGCCTAAACCTTTTATTTCTTCCTTAGCATGCTCTGCATCCAAAAGTGTCGGACTCTACAGCAAAAAATAATCTGAAGAAAGCTAGATATGGCAGCTCAAATCTCACACTTGCCTTTCGACATTCCCTGACTGATGGGATACATTTCTTTCTCTTCTGCCTTGTGTACAGTGAATAACCATTTTCCACAAACATAAGGTCTCTAATTTTTAAATACTTTCCCCTTCTTCCACAGTTTTGTCAGGATCAACTCTTTCTGCTGGTATGATTGCATTTCTACAGGTCTTGGCTGCTTTTCATGGTCAGGTCTGAAGCATCCACAAAGCTCATTCAATTAACAAATTCTGATGTGGAATACCAGTCTAGTTGCTTATTTGTCCTTTCATAAAATCAGTCCTGCCTGTTACTTCCAGTTTCACTGGTACAGAAGAAAATCTATTTTTTTTCAGTGTACTCTGTCTTCTAACTCAATTTTTGGAATCTGCTCTTCTTGAGAAGCCTCATACTCTGCTTTACTTCAACCACTGAATTTTTTTGCAATTTTTATCGCTTCATCTGTATAGACAGCTAAAGTTTCTTCTATTTTCCAGACTATTATCCGAGTTGATCTACTCCTTAAATATTTCATTAATTTTAATCTCGGAATACATTTGATTTATTTTTCCTCCAAATTACTGGAAGCCATTTCTTGCATTAAAGCTGAAGCTTAAACTGCTTTTTGCTGAACAGCTTGCAAGGAAGCTGCAGGGAGTCTCCCTGCCAGGTTTTCTCTTCACCTTTTCTGGTTAATTTTCTTTCAGGCACTCAGTTTATCCCTTGCTGGCATCCAGGCAGTATACTTTCTAGCCAGTGACTAAACTCCCAAGCCCTTATTTCTAGTTTCTGTTCTGACATTGTTAGAGCTGAAATTAAGCTGCTGATCAGTGTGCAAACATCTTGGAAGTCCACCTTTGCTATGAACTGTTCACAGGCAAGTAATTGTGGGCCATTTTAAGCTGAGCTAATTTTTCATTTTGTGCTCAAGTTAACCCATCCCATTTGGTTACAGTTTGTCTTTATCCATCCCATCATCATTTACAGTGCAATGAAAAAGTATTTGCCCCATTCCTTATTTCTTTGCATGTTTGTCACACTTAAATGTTTCAGATCATGAAACAAATATACATTTAGACAAAGATAAACCAAATAAACACAAAATGCAGTTTTTAAGGGATGACTTTATAAACTATCCAAACCTAC